>NW_006383008.1:4572183-4608835 GCF_000327345.1 Myotis davidii
TCAGCCACCATGTGGGGAGGGGTGAGGTGGGGGTGGTGGTGGGGGGAATGTGGGGGAAAAGGGACACATATGTAATGCCTTATTCAATAAAGAAAAAGAGAAATAAAATAAATAAAAAATAAATAAATAAAAAGAAGAAAATAACACTGTGAATTAAAATGAGAGAGATTTCAGAGAAGGTGCCAGATAATACCTGGAAGGTTCAGCAATGATTGCCTGAAAAAGAAGAGAGAGCCGAAACCGGTTTGGCTCAGTGGATAGAGCCTCGGCCTGCGGACTGAAAGGTCCCAAGTTCGATTCCGGTCAAGGGCATGTGCCTTGTTTGCAGGCATATCCGCAGTGGGGAGTATGCAGGAGGCAGCTGGTAGATGTTTCTCTCTCATCGATGTTTCTGACTCTCTATCTCTCTCCTTTCCTCTCTGTGAAGACTCAATAAAATATATTTAAAAAAAAAAAAAGAAGAGAGAGATCATGCTCATTTACAGTCTCGTGTAAAAGAACGGTGACTCTGCTGGTAATAAAGACAGAGATTAAAGGACGATGAGCAGGTTTAACTTTGAAAGATGATGTCTGCTTTTCCCTTTTTATGTCAAAATTGAGATTCTGGCAGGAAACCCTGTTAGAGAGATCCACAAGTGTTTGCAATTAGGAGGCAGATGCTCAGGAAGGTGGTTAAATTGGGAAACAGTTTGGTGTTGAGCCTAAACAGAGAAATGCCCCCAAATATAATTACTACAGTTTAACATGGCTTTATTAGAATTCAAGAAACTACCCACTGTGTTTTATATAAACAATAAGCTTAAAATATTTCTAATCCAGTCAACTCACACTCTTTAAGTTATGTGTGTTAATGTGTATATATTTAAAAACATCACTCTTTTAAAAATCATTTTTTTGTCTCTGCTTTGGCAGGACATTTGGGGAAAACTGAAATGTTTATGATAGCGATTCCTAAAAATTTGGACTTCTTTGAGAGGATTTGGTTTAATGCCACACATATCATCTTTCTTATTCCTATGCCAATCTACAGATAAATGAGTTACTGTTCAAAACTGTTAGAAAGCGGAAAGCAGCATTTGCCAAAGAGATACACAAAGACGAAAGATGCTAAGGTATGCATTAGTATCAAGGAAGAGGCATATGTTAACAGTAAACTTTGTCAACTGTGGGCAGGATTAGGGGATAATTGAAGTAAACACAGTCAGCATGCTTCAGAGTATGGCAAGGACCCGAGGGTTAGGCCAGCTGTGATTGCTGGGTTCAAGAAGAAATTTCTGTGTATTTTGAATGTCCTTAGAACTCGGCAAAGTCCATTTTCTGGTGTAGTGCAGTCCTGTATCGTGTTGAGAAGGACCGTTTAAAATAGAGGGGCCCAGAAAGAGCTGCATAGGAAGGAAATTGCAACAGGAAAGGGAGAAACAAAGGAGGATTCTGCACTCCTGGGTAATCCACGTTGGACCAGTTTTGTCAGAAATAGATACCCCGCCTATGATTGGTAGCTAGAGCTGGGAGTGCTTTATGTGTGGTCTTCCTAATATAAAATGAATTTTTGTGGTGCAGGTGCTGTAGGGCAACTGCTCACATTTATTAATAACATGTAACTCATTTGGATTTGGGGGAAGTAACATTTTTTTTTCTCTCCTTCCTTCTTAGACTTATTAATTCAGGTCCAGAATGGTTTTGTTTATATTCTGTGCTTGCTGATACCATGTGCGGCATTTATCCTCTACCTAACTATTTTCATATCCAGAAACTCAGTTAAGTAAATGTAGTCTGTTTGCCCTTTTTTATTACTGTGAAGTCCTTTCTGTCTTGAGTCTGTTAAAGTATATTTATCTTAATGACTCTTCCTTCTTGTAACCAGAACATCTCTCCTGTGTACCTGATACTTTCATTTTTTCCCTTTGAACTCACAATTCTAAGGGTTGGAACCCAACTGAACTGCATTAAAGGCCATATTTTCTTTGCCCTTTCCCTGTATTACATCTGACAGTAATTCTCCCAGGCAGTGTGAAAGCACCTTGCAAGCTATTTAAACTGAACCCTAGGATAAAATATAGTCATCCGTTTTCTTTTGTTCTGCTATTACTTGTTTCTTTTTCCTGTATACCTAGATCTTTACCTTATTATCTTACTTTTCTTGAAGATCAAGCTTATTGTATTTTCTTACTTTTCTTGGAGAGTAAAATCTTTGGAAATCTCTTTAGCCATCTATCTATCTATCTATCTATCTATCTATCTATCTATCTATCATCATCATCTTTTTTTTTCCCATTTCTTTTGCTCTTAACTTAAATTGCCCAAGCATTCTAATATAGGCAAATTTTATCCTAGCTAACCCATGGTGAAAAGAGAAAATATTCTTCTTGGGTTTGATGGTTGGTTTATATTTTGAATACTAGATAAATAGACACCCTTTGGATAATTTAATCTAATTCCATTAACTGAGCTTTCAACACTTGTTTAGGGCACAACTAGTTTTCTCCTGCAGTGAACCAGTTCTAAGCCGTCTTCAAGCTATAGACCTGAAAGCCTGAAAGCCTTTTGAATCCCATGCTCGCCTTCTGAAGAAATCGGCTTGGGTTTCAGACCTTCCCCTGAGGCTAATAGTCCCAAAGGTTTAAAATTGTTATCACATTATAATAAATGCTCTGTTATGCTCATCATTTTTCAATTCAATTTCTTTATTTCTTTCCACAACTGTTCTGCTTTCTTGCCAGTTTACTGTCACATTATTTTTCCACAGTTAACTTCCTGGACAAATAAATGTGCTGGATTTATGCAATTGTGCTTTGGAGCAAGACTGGCCATTTTGGCTATGACTGCACTTGCTCGTCATCCTGTGAGAAATGGCATATCCTTTGGCAGGGGTTTCTGAGGCTTTGTGATTCATTACACTGACTCAGTATGGTCTCCATCACCCTGATGGTTTTCTGATGATATAGAATGTTGAAATGGAGAAAGAAACAGATAACTAGAAAACAAAAAGACAAATTAGAGAGTTCTGTAAAAAAAAAAAAAACAAAACAAAACAAAAAAAAACCCCTTATGATTATTATACGTTCATATTATCATTCAATTAAGAATATTTTACTAATAGAAAGGTCTTTTAAATGCTTTCAGCATTTTGGGAAATCTTTGGCACTATCATTATTTAAAGAAAAATTAACCAGGCCATGCAAGGATTTAGGAGATAGAGTTTATCCATTTACATGGTCTAAAGATAAAACATCTGCAAGATCATTTTCTAGTTTCCTTGAGTATCATTCCTTGAGACCCTGCCAAGCTTTAATGTAAGTTTCCTTTAAGACAGAGGGATCTTAGCCCTACCTCGGAAAGACATAAATTGGGCTACATCACTTTGAATCAAGAAATATTTTTCTATTCAAATCCATTATCCATTATCATGGATCTGTTTTGATTTTTATCTAATAGAGAAAAGGCACTCTACCCATGAAACTAGACAGATTTCAAAACATTGCAAAGTGGGTCTTCATCCTTAATGTGGACCTGGGAGCGTGTGTGTAGCAAGAGTCCTGATGATGATGACAGTGGCACTGGAGGAAAAGATTAATGACACCAGAGCTCGCCAGCGTGGTGCTCGCTGTGCGTTTTCTGTATTAAGGGACAAACTGTTTGTTTTCCCTTTTGCATTACTCTCTGCTCCTTGATTTAGTTGGCAGCCTAATGAAAACAGGATTTTAAACAGCTGATGTGATTGCCGTTCTTCCTTCATGACTCATGTCCGCTAAAACACAATATATTCACTTAAAAGGAATAAAACAATTTTGAATCCCCAGTTTTAAGAACATGTATTCTTATCTTCACTTATAAACTAGGTCTTTGATAATCTTTTAAGTAGCGTTTGAAATCAGAGGAAAAAAAACAAGGCTAGCCCTATACTAAAATGTTAGACGCATGCTAGACCTCAGTAGATACAACCTAGGAGAGTTGAAGGAACTAATTGTTTCTGTGCTACACTGAAAATAGTGTAACCACGAGGGGGTTAATAGAAGCAGATGACCTTTGGAAAGAAATATGGAATGTTGAGTTGTGTTCAATAAAGTTATAGGAGATGCACTTTAAAACACTCTGGTACTGGCTGACTCATGTCTAAAACAAACGCTGGTCCATTTAGCCATATATTTGCACTTGTAATGGATTTGGTGAGCGGAACAGCATTCCATCTGTATAAACTGAAGAGCTTGACAAAACACTGCACACTTGTCACTAAACGCCCTTCAGAATTGTAATCAGGAGGGAAGGTTGTAAACCAACATGAATTTAGATGTCTTAACAGCGAGAAGATGACTGTGACATACTTTATAATAAAGTGTCATCTTCCAAGATACATAAAAATCAGTTGTATTTACTGTGCAACAACTTTTTTTTTTTTTTTTAGAATCAACCAAAATGACAGTGTCATGCCAGTACTGCTGCATGCATAATTCAAGTAACTTTTCAGTGTTTGTTACTCTATGCAGTCTGAGGTGGGTGATCCCTCAGGGAACACTTGCTCTCTCTTTCACCTTGATCATGAATTACCAATCAAAGGTCAGACTAGATATTTTAACAAAGATTTGCAAAGTTTTCCACAAATGAGATCTGGAGAAATTGAAATCATACCTTTGCATCCCTAAAGCTTTCTGTAAATTGAATTTGGAATTAACCGAAGGGATCATCAACTCCTAGAGATAAACAAGAGAAAGCTGTACCCTGGGGAATTTTTAATACATATATGAATCACACTGAATACCAGTGGTCTGCACAACTGTAGAATAGACAATTGGAAAGGAATATAACTTGCCTTAAAATTGTTCTGCTCATTTCCTTGCTCTTCCTATTAGTCACACAAGAAAGTGTAAAATGAAGGTAAGCAATATTAAGTGACCAACTTGATGTCTATTGTGTACTTCTAACATAAAAACCTACTGCATAAAACAAGCTTTCATGAATATTATTTATGAGGTTCTTTGGTTTTTAAAAATTATATTTGTACTTTCACGAATATGTTGTATAAATTATTTTTTGTTCCTGAGTGTTAGACTGATGATGACTTGTAACCTCGAGGTAACAGCAATCTTCTGGATAAGAAGTCCTGAGATAACTGCACCTTTTGCTAGGTGTCTGCCTAATCCATACTAGTAGCTGAAGCTCTATTTCTTAAAATCTAATAATATGAGTTTAAATATTCATTGTAAACTAAAAGAACAGTGTTTTATTCTTCACCTGAAAATATTATAACATCATATTAAAATTTTCAACTAAGTTGAATGTGATTTTCAAATATTTTTAAAGTGCTATGATGAAGTCACCTTAATAAATGAGTGAGAAGTCATTGCATCTATATGCACTTACCTAATAACTGATAGATGCTTTGGTGCTAATGTTCAGGTTAATACCTGTTCCATATTAATAATTTCATTGGCTGGAAAATATCAATTTGGATTACTCAGTATAAAATTCATGCTTCTCTGGTTAACAAATTAGGTTACAATGAAGTAGTGTTTAAAGGTTCAGGTTTTTGCAGAAGGAGACACCATATGAAAAGCTGTTCAACCCCACAGGTTATAAAAGAAATGTAAATTAAATTAAAGCTATGCTTTCCACTCAAGGGACTTATAAAATGTAAAAAATATATAAATGACCATACCAACTTTTGATGATTATTTGTAAAGAGTGGCTCTTGGAAATGTAAATTGCAATAGTAACTGTAGAGAGCAATTTTTAAGATTGTATGCATGCATATAAGGATAATCAATGGACACAGGCACTGGGGGTGGGAGGGTGAGGGCATGTGCTCAGAGGCAGGGGAGACCGTGGGGAGGTCAATGAGGGGAAAAGGAGACATATGTACTACTATTTGTAATACTTTAAACAAAAAAAGTAAAAACAAACTAACAACAACAAATAGTATATATTCAATGCTTGACAGATAGCAATTATTTTTATCAACATTATCAATTTTTATGATTGCCCAATTTGATGGACGAAAAGTGATTTAAAAGAACTGGATATTTATGTTCTCCACTCAAAATCCATCTGTTGCAACTCCACCTCCAGTATGATGATCGTAAACACAGTAAAGACTAGAGGAGGCCAGGAAGATGGAGCCCGCATGAATAGGGTTAGTGCCCTTCTAAGAGTCATAAAATGCTTCTCTCTCTTTCCATGTGTGAGGATCCAACAAAAAGCCAGCCACCTGCAACCCAGAAGAGAACTCTCACCAGAACCTGGCCATGCTGGCACCAGCATCTCAGACTCCAGCCTCCACAATTATAAGAAGTGAGATATTCTGTATCTCCTAGTCAGGTTTGTTTGTTTGTGTATTTGTTTGTTTTATTTTCCTTTTTGTTCGTTCATTTTGTTCAATGGTTTCAGTTAGGAGGTGGGTTGAGGGGCTGGGTGAAAAAGGTGAGGGGAGTAAAAAATACAAATTAGTAGTTATAAATAGTCACGGGAATGTAAAATACAGCATAATATTGTAATAACTATGCATGATGCCAGGTGGGTATTAAACTTACCAAGGGGATCACTTCATAAATTATATAAATGTCTAATCACTATGCTGTACACTTGAAACAAATATAAAATAATATTGAATGTCAACTGTAGTTGAAAAATAAAAAGACAAAAAGGAAGTGATATCTCAATTCAGTTATAGATCTCTTAGTTTTAGGTAAGAATAATAATCTTTACACATTTATTATGCATTAATATTTACTTCTGTTCACCTTTTTGTCCATTTTTATGTTGAGTTTGGTTTATAATTTCTTAATCTTTGGGAAAATTTTTAATGGAAAGAAACTGCTAGAAACATTAGTCAGATATACTAATTTTCCTATAATTACTCTCTAAACTTGGTTATATCATCTTTTGCATTCAGAATCTTAATTTTTAAAAACTTAAAGAAAATTTCAATAATTAAAAAAGTATTATATTGTGTTTTATTGTATTAATGATGTAACTTGGTAGTATGTGCCATAATACTTATCAACTTATGGCTAAATTTGCACTTGGAGAGGTAAACAGGAAGCTCTTGACTGATTCTAATTGCTGAGGTTCCTAAATGTTTAGATCAGATGACAGGTGAATGCTTAACGTTTATAAAAAAGAAAACCTACCAAACTAATTAATCCAAAGTAGTTGTATCATTTTATTACCATTGTATGAGAATATCAGCTCCTTCAAATCGTTGCCAACACTTGTGTGCTAATAATAGTTTTACCTTGTATATTTTTAAATACTGAGCATATTTTAATTTGCTTATTTGCTATCTCTGCGTCTTCTTTGGTGAAAAGCCTATTAAAATATTTGTCCTTTTTTTATTGATTATATGCTTTCATACTATTGAGTTTTAAAATTCTTCATGCTGGATGCAAGTGTTTATCAGCTATATGATTGGCAATTCTTTTCCCAGTCAGTAAGTGTCTTCCCCTTTCATTCTCTTAGTGTCTTTTAAAGAGCAGATACTTTTAATTTTGATGAAGTAAAACTTATAAATTTAGTGTATTCTGGATAGTATTTTTATCATATTTAATAATTATTTGCCCAACACATAATCACAAAGATTTTTATATTATTTTAATAATTTTATAGTTATTGATTTTACACTTAGGCTTAAGACTCATGTTAATTTATGAATATCAAGTATAGATTAAATTTTGTTTCACATGAAGATCAAATTATTCCAACATAATTTCTATGCTTTCTCCAATAAATTGCCTTTGTACCTTTGCTGAAAATATGTTATTTATCAATGTGGAAGCCTATTCTTTTAACTTTCTTTTCTGTTCCATTGATTCATTTATCTCTCTTATCTGCTATACCACACTATCTTGATCAGTACAGCTTTATGATAAGTCTTGAAATTAAGTAATGTTAATCCTGCAATATTATTATATTTTGAAGTTTTTAGGTCCTTTTAGTTCTTTTGCATTTCCATATGAATATTTGAATTATTTGTCAAAGTCTATTTGGATTGTATTAATTCTATAAATCAACTTAGAAAGACTTGATACTAATAAGATAAAATTTTCTGACTCGTGGTCATGGCACATCTCTCCATTTACATACGTCTTCTGTAATTACTCTGAGGAATGTTCATAGGTTTCAGTGAACAGAATTTGCACAACTTCGTCATATGTGTCTCTAAGGGTAGTTAAAAGAAGTGAAAGAAGAAACATTACAACTAATGCTTCAGAAATAAAATTAAGTAATAAGAGACTGTAATGAATAAGTATACACCATTAAACTTTATAATCTAAACAAAGTGGATAAATTATTGTATTTGATAATCCTCAACAAAACACCAGCAAATTAATTCAATAGTATATTACAAGTATTATACACCATCACCAACTAGGTTTTATCTCTGGTATGCAAAGATGGCTTAACAAATGAGAATCATTTAATGTGATATACCACATTAACAGATGAAGAATAAAAATAACAATCATTTTGATAGATGCAGTAAAAAAAAATCTTTAACAAAATTTGACAGCCTTTCATGAAAAAAATATCTTAGCAAATTAGGAATAGAAGGAAATACTAGTAGCTTCAAAATAATAGAAGCTATTTACTAAAGCCCACAACTGATATCATATTCAATAGTGAAAGGTTGAAAACTCCCCCTTTAATATCAAGAACAAGTCAAGGATGTTCACTCTCAGCACTTCTTTTTTTAAAAAAAAAAATATTTTTATTGATTTCAGAGAGGAAAGGAGAGAGAGATAGAAACATCAATGATGAGAATCATTGATCAGCTGCCTCCTGCACGCCCCCTATTGGAGACCGAGGCTGCAACTTGGGCATGTGCCCTTGACTGAAATCAAACCTGGGATCCTTCAGTCCACAATCCGACCCTCTATCCACTAAGACAAACCAGCTAGGGCTCACTCGCAGCATTTCTATTCAACTTAGTACTGGAAGTCTTAGTCGGAGCAATTATTCAAGAAAAATAAATAAAAGGCAACTAAATCAGAAAGGAAGAAGTAAGATCGTCCCTGTTTGCATATTACATGACTTTTTATGGAAAACCCTAAAGGTTAAATAAGAAAGCTATAACAACTACTAAGCAAATTCAGTAAAGTTTTAGGTACACAATCAATGTACAAAAATTCCATGTTTTGTACATTAACAACAGACTCTCTGAGAAGTAAATTAAGAATATGATCTCATTTACAATAGCACCAAAAATAATACAATACTTAGGAGTAAAATTAAATGAGAAAATGAAAGACTTGTATACTGAAAACCATAAAAAAGTGATGAACGAAATTGAAGAAAAAAAAAACAATGAAAAGACTCCCCATGTTTATGTATTAAAAGATAATATAGCTAACATGCCCATACTAACAAAGTAATCTATAAATAGATTCAATGACATCTGCATTGAAATCTCAACGGCATATTTTACAGGAATAAGAAAAAAACCCTGAAAATTTATATGAAAGCACAAAAGGCCACAAATAACCAAATCAATACTGGGAAATAAAAACAAAGCTGAAGGCATAGCACTTCCTGATGGCAAAATATATTACAAAGCCACAAATAAAAACATTATGGTACTCATATAAAGACAGACATAGTGACTAACAGGACAGAAAAGTACAGAAACAAATTCATACATATCCAGGCAAATAACCTTTGACAAAGATGCCAAGAACATTGGGGACAGGATGATCTCTTCAACATAAGTTGTTGGGAAAACTGGATATCCATATGCAAAAAGAATGAAACCTCATGGACTCTCATCTTACACCATACATACAAATCTATTCAAAATGGTTTATAGACTTATATGACCAGAAACTGTAAAACTTCTAGAAAAAAAAAACTGTAAGAAAAAGCATCTTGACATTGGTCTTGGCAATAGTTGCAAGGATATGATATCATAAGCACAAGCAACAGAAACAAAAATAAACAAGTGGACTCTGACAAACTAAAAAAGCTACTGCACAGCAAAGGAAACGATCAATAAAGTGAAAAGGCACCTCACATAATGGGAGAAAATATTTGCAAGCCATTTGATAATGTATTGATTCCCAAAACATAGAAGTAACTCATACATCTTAATAGCATAAAACCTAATAAACCTAATTTAAAATTGGGCAAAGGGCCTGGATAAACATTTTTCCAAAGAAGACATACAAATGGCCAACAGGTATATGAAAAATTCTCAATGTCACTATTCATCAGGGAAATGGAAAACAAGGTCATAATGAGATATTACGTAACACCTATATTTATAGGCAACCAGTGTTGGTAAGGATGTGGAGAACTTGGAAACCTTTCACACTGTCTTTGGTGGGGATACAAAATGGCGTATCCTCTATGGGAAATAGTATGTAGGTCCTCAAAAGATTAAAAACAGAATTACCATATGATCTAGTAATCCCATTTAGGGATATTTATCCACAGGAATTGAAATAAAGATCTCAAAGAAATATTAGCACCCCTGTGTTCAGTGAAGCACTATTTATAGTAGCCAAGATGTAAATTTAAAAGCACACACACACAAAAAAAAACCCCTTTCATGTCCATGACAGATAAATGGATAAAGAACATGTGCTATATGCATACAATTGAATACTACTCAGCTTTAAAAATAGGAAAATTTTTCAATATGCAGCATCATGATTGAAACTAGAGGACATTTTACTAAGTGAAATAAACCAGTCACAGAAAGAAAAATACTGCATGAGCCCTTGCATGCAATTAATCTAGAAAAGTCAAATTCAGAGAACAAAAATGTGGAAGAGTGGTTTCCAGGAACTGAGGGAGAAATAGATGAGGCATTACTGATCAATGGCATAAAGTTTCAGTTAAGCAAGATGAATAAACTCTAGAAATATGCTGTGCAACACTGGTCCTGTAGTAAATAAGATTGTATTCTATAAAAAATAAATTAATTAAATAATGCGTTAAAATAAAATGATATATCAAGTGAATTATGTGGTGTGTGACATTTTAAGACTGGCTCTTTCACTTAGCACAGTGCCTTTGTGAATCATCTAAGTTGTTGAGTATGATAGTTTAAGTTTATTGCTGAGTAGAGTTCTATAGTATAGATATATCATGGTTTCTTTTTTGGCTTTCTACTGAGAGCCATTTAAATTTTTTCCATTTTTTCTATTACAATTATAGGTGCTATGAACAATCATGCACATATTTTTGTGTGGATATAAGTTCTTATTTCCCTGGGATGAATGTCCAGAAGTGTAATTACTGTATCCTATGATAAGTATAGGTTTTATTTTTCTAAGAAATTGCCAAAATACATTTTAGAGTCACTAGACCATTTCACATTCCCACTAACAATGTATAAGAGGTCCAATTTCTCCACATCCTTTTCAGTATTACTACTATTTTTTTTATTTTAGCTCTATCTGATTTTGATATCAAGGTAACACTGGCTTCATAATAAGTCTTATAAATGTTATTTTCTGAAGATATTGTAAAAGTGTACAACTGGTGTTCATACTTTAAATATTTGCTAGAATTCATCAGTGAAACAATCTGGGTATGAAAAATTGAATTCACTTAAAAAAAAAACTCCACAAAAATAATCTTTAGGCCCTATGTCTACTCATATCATCTATTTCATGTTGGTGAGGTGTGTAGTATTTAATTTGTAAAGATTCTATTTTTTCAACTATGTTGTCAAATCTATGTGTGCATAGTTAATCATTGTATTCTATTATCATTTGATATCTATGGAGTTCCTAGGGATGTCTTCTATTTTATTCCTGATACTTGTTATTGATGTCTCCCTCACCGCTATAGGGTGGGGTCTAAAGTCCCTTTTTCCCACTAGAACTGTGTGGATACAATCCTGTAGGGAAGTATTGCCGTGCTACTGTTCTCAAACGACCTCCACTGACAGATTGGGAGTGCCTTTCTTATTTCTCAACAGTGATGCATGTCCTATTGGGTTTCCTCTGACACCACTCCAGAGGAAGGGAGGAAAGGGGCCTAGTTACCACCAGTTGGGACTGAAAATCCAGGTTTCTCACACGGTCTCCAATGGCATCATGAAATGAGGAGGAAACCTTATTATAAATAACTAAGTGGTGACAAATTCACTCATCCTCTACTCAAAATTCCTTGATACCACCTTGGAAGAAAGGTTTCGGTACCTGGTTACAGCTTGCTAAGTTAGATGTCACCCTTTTTTGGGGGAAGGCTCACTGTTTCCTCTGTGGTGTTTGACTGATGTAGAATGAATGGTTTTAGCTAAAAGACTTGTTAAGCTGCTTTTCGCCCAAAACTTCAATTAGCTGGAAGGAGGAGAATTTTCTTGGGGCTTGTTTATGAGTTACTATTGGCATTGCAATATTTCTAGCTTTTCCAGTACCCAGCCTGGCATACATAAGGCAAAAAGAAAATGCATCACTATGTTTTGCCTTTGGTCTGAAGGTCCCTAGACAATCTGCCTTCTTCTCTCCCTTTTAGATTCTTCTTTTTTTGTTGTATAAATAAAGTCTAGGTTTTTCAGATAAACAGAGACAAAAATAGGGAAATATATTTCTATTCTATATTTCCAGAAGTGGAATTCATCTTTATTATTTAATTATTTTTTTCTGGAATTTATTTTTGGTAATTTATATAGCTATGTCTTCAAGTTCACTAATGTTTTCTTCTGCAATGCCAAATCTGCTATATTCCCAACCAAACATTTTTCAACTCACACATTGTGGCTTTCATCACTTGAAGCTTGATTTGGGTCTTTGTAAAATATATTTTTGGTCTTTATTAAGCATTGAATATGACCTATAGTTATAATAATAGTTTATTGTCTTCGTCTGTTATTTTTAACATATGTATCAGTTTAGTTCAGCTTTAATTGATAAGTTTTTTTTACCTATTCATTATGAGTTATATATTCCTGTTCCTTTGAATGACTGCTAATTTTCATTAGATGCTAGACACTGTGGATTTTACTTTATCCATGGGTGATAAGTATTTTTCAGTTTCTATAAATATTCTTGAGCATTTTCTTGAATGTAGTTATTTGGAAATAATTTGATCATTTTGGGCCTTGTTCTTATAATAGAATCAGAGCCATAGCTAATCTAAATATTCCCCATCCCTGAAGCAAGACCCTTTACAGTACTCTACCCAGTTATGAGTGCTAGGAGCAGGCAGTATTTCCTGTCCTTATTGAACTGTGCAATTTTGGAAATTTTTGTGGTGGTAGTTGGATAAGGTGACATTCATTGTTCTATAAGAACTTGGATATTATTCTGTTGTGAAAAATATTGATTTACAAAATCAACATAAGGGTATATTTTCTTTCTTTGAAGTAAGTTTATATTAGTAGAGCAGACTAAGATATATAGGGATATATGCACAGTGGGATGTCTAAATTTGTGATTTTTAGAAGCTGCAATTTTAGTAGTTTAAAGATAAATAGTGTTTAAAATGTATTATATCTATACTTTAAGTGCTTGTATGTTCTGGTGTAAATACTAGGGGGACCTTTATTATAAACATAAAATACATGTGGTTTCATGAATCTAAGCAATGTTCTTTTAAAGAGTATCTTAAAGTGCATTTTATTTTAAAAGGCATTAGTAAAGTTCTCAGGTGGCAATGATCCCACCAATTTATTTGGGAGATTACTGCATTGTGTGGAGACAGTTTCTGATATCCAGCCTAATTTTATCTTAATTTCTTTTCCAGAACATTATGCTACCTCTACTATCATAAATCATTCTGCTCCCTGCTGAGTTCTTAATGTTTCCAATATAGGTAGAAAATGATATCTCTTCTTACTTTTAGCTAAACTAGTATGTAGATCTTTTTTCACTTAACTGGCAAGCTTAGTACATTAATCTGTATCATGTGGCATTCTACATTATGATTCACATGCCATCTGCTTCAGTATTTATGCCTCTATTTTTTTAAAAAGTAAAGCACTAAAGTAATGAATATTATTTGATTCATTTATAATTCAAAAATATTATGTTTATTAAGTACTCCACACATATGAAGATACAGATGTTTTTATGTGAAATTGATCCATTGATTACATTAGCAACTGGCACAAATATATTAATCTCTGATTTATAACTAGTAGCCCTAAATTGTTTACCACAATTATATTACACTGTTATTTTAATGTCAGCAAGCACATTTTAAAACTATTTGATAAGTAGCTTATTTTAGTTTCTAATGTTGCTTTAACAAATTACCACAATCTTGTGGTTTAAAGGAACACAACTGTGCTATTTTATAGTTTTGAAGGTTATAAATCCAACACTTACTGGGGTAAAATCTTACTAGGCTAAAATCGTGTCTGCAGGTGTGCCTTCCTTTCTGGAAACTCTAGGAATAAGCGGGTTTTCTTTCCCACCTTTCCCACCTTTCAGAGACTGTCCACATTCCTTGACTCAGAGAGTCCTTCCTCCATCTTCAAAACCAGGAACCTTGACCGTCTCTGACCAGTTTCTGTCGTAACATCTCTTTCTGTGACCCTCTTCTGCTTCAGTCCTCCACTTCTCAGGACCCTTTTAATTATCCTGGGTCCATATGAATAACCTAGGATAATTTCTCTATTTTTTATGTCAGCTGATTAGCAACCTTAATACCACCTGTAGCCCTAGTTCCCCATTGCCATGTAACCTATATGCAGGTCCTGAGGATTAAAACATGGCCATATTAGGAGCCACTATTTTGTCTATGGCAATAACTAAACAGAAAACCCTCAGGTGTGGAATACTGGTGAGTCAGGGAGCAGCCTATGCGTAGCAACTCATGAGAGATTAAATTTATGGATATTTCTTTTTTCTCCTTCCCCAAGGGATATTTAGTTTCATTGTTTTTGTTTGTGTGTTTGTTTTACTTTTAGTTCTATTATGAATGTACTCTCTAGTTTAGTGGTTTATGATAAAACTATGTCAGATCAATCCTAGGTACTAATAAAATCTCAGTCAAGTTAAAATAGAATTTTGAGGGGTGGAGTTTATATTCTCAGTTGAAGAACTATATGGTAAATTATGTGGTGATTACCCTCTACTTATTCAGTCTAACAATTGTATCAAAGGGAAAACAATAGCATACGTGTACAAATTAAATATAGTATTGTTCCCAAATATATAAAATATACTTGAAATTCTGCTAGAGACTGCTATGTATCCCTCTATACCTGACACATGAAAATGGAGTATTTTCTTCTGGAATTCATGGAATGCAATAAGATGTTTTGATATTTTGGGAAGATTAGATGAAGAAAAAAATCACAGTTTAAACATAAAATCCTGGATTGAAGAGAATCATTTTTTTAAAAATTATGAAATGTAAGCTATAGCCATATATCTTCTTTATTCAGTAGTCTTTGCTTCCTCCTTCAGAAAAAAATTCTATCTAGTATGTCCATTTCCTATCTTGCTTGACAAACAAAAATAAGAAATTATGCCTGCAAATGTGAATTTATTGTAAAGAAATCTCTGGAAGCTTTTAGAAATGAAACATGCAAGGTAGGTTATATATGGTTCAAAACAAAAAGGACAGCCTACAGATCTTCAGCCAGAAAGTCCCAATGCTCCACTGAATGGAACACAATGAGAGAAAATCTTGTCTGTGGTTAACTACTGAAGGGTTGGCAGATAAAGTCAGAATCGCATTATGTGACATAATGGGGAAAATATGTTGACTATGAGGACAGAGATTCTTTCTTCTCTTCTGTTTATAAAATTCTTACAGTGTTGAGGGTTTTATCCTGTATACATAGAGGAAACTAGGACTGGAAATGTATTTCCAAAATATCCACATTTTAACAATCTCAAAAATATGAATATTTGTATACTTATAATTTTTTGTTCAGTTATTTAAGCTAGCTTTATAGCTCAAGGCTATGTTTATGAAAAGTACTTCTTTTTCTTTTTAAAGTTTTGTATGTTTATGTGATTGCTTATACCTTTCCTCTGATTTTCTTGGATTTAAAATTGTTATGGGTCTCCTGGGAGTAAGTTAGAGTTTAATATGTTTACTCTTCAGACAACCTTATTTGTGTGTAGCAAGCAGAGAAGTTATTTCTACAATGTAAGGGAGAGTGACTCCCATGAGGTTTATGACATCTGTACTCACCAACAGAAAAGTACTTGTTCTTGAAATTTTCTACAGAATAAATGAATACATGTTAGTATTTTGCACATATCTTTTCTTGGTGTTTAGAAACCTAGAGGAAAGGGGAAAACATTTGAAAAAGAAATGCAGTGGATCAAGAGACACAGAGACATTATATATGTATATTTCTTCCCCCACCTTCTTCCCCCACCTCTCCATACTCTTTGTGGATAACCATATTCTCTTCAAATTAAATATTTAAAAGTTGAACATCCTTGTTTAACATTACATCTATCTCATGGTATCTTAGCTTACTTGCTGTGAATTGTCTTAGTTCTTTCCTTTTTAAAAAAATTATCACTTGAGAATATGTTTTATTGATTTTTTAAAGAGAGGGAGAGGGAGAGGGAGAGGGAGAGGGAGAGGGAGAGGTGAGAGAGAAATATCGACTGGTTGCATTCTATGCTCGCTTGCCCTGACCAGAGGTTGAACCTGCAACCTAAGTATGTGCCCTGACTAGGAATCGAATCCACAACCTTTTGTCCTACGGAATATGATCCAACCAACTGAGCCATCTGTCAAAGCTTTCTTTTCCTTTTACGTCCAGACTTAGTTCTTAAAAAGGATCCAAGATTATCCCCTTCTCCTGACCTCTCCTTATTCCAGTGAGAAGAGCTCAGAGAGTGGAGTGAAGAATGACAGATCTCCATTTCCTTGCAACTGCTGTTAATGTCACATCTCTAAAATTAGCAGTATTGTGCAAAGAAAATGCAGATTCAGATAGAATGCCTGCAGCTCTGGGTCAGGTAAGGTTATTATATTAATATCAATACAGATGGGAGATGTAGATAGAAAGCTTGGAGCTGAATGTCAAAGAAAATCTATCTGAGCATAATTCTAATCACCACTTTTACTCATCGCAAGAACATGGTTTCTTCAGGACTACCGGTGCAGTCAGTGATGGAATTCTGAATGTCACATGTATCTCAATAATGCTGCCTTTGTGTAATCTCTTCAGTGGATAGATGAATGGTTGGATAAAGGTTAGATAGATACCTAGATGGATGTTAGTTATGGCTAGATAACCTGAAAGTCATAGCTGTTATGATTCAAGCGTATTTTTATACATTCTTTAGCTTTTTGAAAGTTAATTGGGTCACAAATTATTCTCTCACCTATTCCACATATTATAATAATTTTATAATATCAGTGATCAAAATAACTTTAATCTGATTGTTATTTTAGTCAAATACTATGACACTTTAAAGAAATTCACATTTACCTGTGGCTCCATTATTCAATTGTCAGTGTGCAGCTTTAGGATTTACTGCAATTTGCACATGAGAAATGCATATACGTCTGTTGTTAGTAAACATGTTGTAGTAGGGTCCTCTCCTCTGCCTAACATAGGAGCATATCTGTCCCTTTTCTCTGGCTGGGGCACACCACTGTGTGGTACTATGTGAGAGAGGGAGCAGGTCTGCTTTCTTATGCATCCTTATGTCAGTTGATAGGCCTATGTCTCCTCTCCATCACATATGAACTGTCACCTTAGAGCATGTTACTATGGAGGGTGGGAAGAAGCCTGCAAAATCTCAGGGATACAATATTTACAGTTTTCTAGGCAAAAATGACTTAAATTAATCTCAAGTATTCTCTTGCTTTTATAGTGTGATTTAATCTTCAGACCCTAATCACATATAGAATTATGAGATTTTATCCTCTGGGTTAGGTAAGAATAGATTCTGAATAAAATAAATATAGATGAGAAACATTTTCTTAAGTAACCATGACATCAGGCTGTCTATATGTAGTTTTCTGAAGGTTTTGGTTCTGAGTTTAAAGCTCTATATAGCCAGTATGTGAAAAATTGACATTAATATGAAAGTAATAAATATCTTCTAAGTGTATTTTCCATTAGAACTATATTATTATCTACATTTTAAACTATGTTGGTTTCTGAAATTTACTAGAATATAGAATGTATCATTTTGAGCGTTATATATGTAGATCATCATGTTAGTGGCATGGGAGACATAAAACAAGATCATCTTGGGATAAATCACTGTTGTATCTTCAGTAAACTCTTTGTCAAGAAAATACTCATTGTTTGTGGCCCTGCCTGCCAGGAACATTACAGCAATGTCTAAGAATTTAAAATATCACTTTCTTTTTTTATTTAGTTAGGAGCCGATGTCATTTCCTTTCTCTACTGTTTATATGTCTATGAAGTGTTCTCAATTTTATATTGTCTTGGTGTACATATCACACATATAATCTTCCAATACATCTTACAATGTTCTAACATGCTTTTAGCCCTAATATATTTTATTTCATATCATTTATTTCTCAATCGCCCTTTTAAATATTTCTGGGATGGTCTTCCTTAAGGGAACCAGTTTCATTAGTAAGTAACAATTATGCTCTAATAGCATGGGGATTTCAAGGCGTAAGAATATATTAACCAGAAATTTTCATGAATGTGTAGAGAAATTTTGACTTAGAAAAGATAGCACCACAAAAAAAGACAGCAATTATCAAGCTCAAGGTGAGTCACTTTACAAATAAGTGTAATTAAATATTTTTCTTCTATTTCGACCTTGATGAAGAAAAAGTATGCATATTTAAATGGCAATAATACTTCTCAGTGCCCAGATCTCTCTATAAAAATTTTAGTTTGACTAATGTGTGTCATCTGAAGCCAAAAAACATTTCATCATTGACTATCAATATTCACTAGCAGAATACGTATAAACACCAGCCATATATTTTACTGGTAGTAGATGAGTAATTTTATGTTTATAGATGAAGGCTATCATATTTATATATCATTTTATGAATCATAGTAGCTTCTATGCAGTGCTAGAATTCCAGGCAAGAGGCTTATCCAAATGTAATTATTCCAGAGGATTTGCTACATTGTGCTGTAGAAATTTTATTATCTGACGTAATACTGAGGGACATGCAGTTGTGTTACCTTATACAATTCAAAATTGCAGAGAAATGTGAGGTTTATGTAATTACTTAAGTGCTGGGTGTTCTCAAAAAATGTATCATCAGAAATAGTTGTCTAATACCTTCTTGTTTAGTTTTTATTTCTCTGAGGAAGCATCTTTGAACAGCATGTTTCTATTATGAACATTGAGATTAACATATGTGAACACATCCTAACATCATTGCTGTTTTTCACCAAAATACATTTTAATGGTAAATCAATGCTGCAAAATGACAATGGTATCATCATCTACTTTTTGATAACATTTTAAATGAAAGAAAGGAAACCTTATTTGTTTTATCCAAGGAAAATGCATTAATCCATGGTGTGTATATTTACAGGACATTCAGAATGCCAGGCATCATGCTAAGTGCTGTGGGGACGATTTTCCCATCCAAAACCTTGAAATCAAATAGAGGTCTTAAGATACACATGCACAAAATTATAAAGACGAAGAATATGTTAACAAGGATACATTAGTTGTACTGAAAAACATGCTAAAGCAGCTCAAAGAAAACAATCTGTGAAGGCTGCAGACAGGGAGAGGCACTTTGGCTGGATTTTGAAAGATGAGTGGCATTCAGAGTATCGTGTAGAGAGTGAAATTTAAAACAAATTGAAAAAACAAGTGTGAGGAAATCATGGAGGTAAAGAAAAAAATAAAACAAAACAAAACACAAGCCCTGTTTGAGGTTGACATAAAAGTTGTTTGGAGCCGAAACCAGTTTGGCTCAGTGGATAGAGCATCGGCCTGCAGACTGAAAGGTCCCAAGTTCGATTCTGGTCAAGGGCATGTACCAGGGTTGCAGGCACATCCCCAGTAGGAGATGTGCAGGAGGCAGCTGACCGATGTTTCTTTCTCATCGATGTTTCTAACTAACTATCTCTCTCCCTTCCTTTCTATAAAAAATCAATAAAATATATATTTTTTAAAAAAGTTGTTTGGAGCGGTGAATCGTGAGAAGAAAAGGCTAAAAATGAGACCTGGCATTTTTTGTCCTTGAATGACAAATACAAGAGCTCTATTCATGAAAGTCATAGTGACACAAAAGTTTTTCAGGAGGGGAATAAAATAATCAAAATGATGTTTTAGGACAACCAAGATGGTAGCATCGTGCACTGTTAAATAGGAGGGATAGAGGATTTAAAAAGAGAGGCCAGCTGAGGCGATACAGCAATAGCTTAGATACTAAACAAAAACAGACAAAGGTTAGATAGTATTTGGAAAGAGCAGAAGGAAATTAATAAGAAAAGAATCGAAGCTAAGTTGCCATTTCTTTTTGGCCTGAAGATAAAGGGACTGGGAAGGGGCATAGGTGATTCATAAATCTGTAATCTGGTTGCAGAATTAGATTAGAAAGCACTTTTTACTTCATTGAGTTAAAATCTTTAACTTTCCTTTTAGATAACAAAAAGGGAAGAAACTGAATAGCATGCCAGGGGCACACAACTCAGGCTAGAGTAGATTTTAACAGTCTTTTTTAAAAATTTTGATTTTAAGGTAAATTTCATTACCCTGCAACATTTCTTAATGGTGAGAGTAGGTTAAAAGCAATAAATAAATAAATCAGAACTATGAAGGTAACAAATGGAAATATTAAACCAGTACTTAGGAGACATCAGGGTTGAAAATAAAGATTTTGTGATGACACATAGTAGGTAAAACTTGACAGCATTAAATTAATGGTAACTAAAAGACTGAGCATTGCAATATATTAATAAAGTATCATATGATCTCATTCACCTGTGGAATTTAATGAAAAAAAAACAATGAGCAAAATAGATCCAGAGACATAGAAGTATGGGGCAGACTGACAAATCTCAAAGGGAAGGAAGGGGTGGGTGGGGAGTGGGGAGAGATTAACCGGAGAACTTCTCTGCATATATGCACGTCCCATGGACACAGACAATAGTGTGGTGACAGCCTGGGAGGGGTGGGTGTGAGGTGGAGTGTGTCAATGGGGGTGAAAAAAGGGATATCTGTAATACTTTCAACAATAAAATTTTAAAAAGAGATTTGGAAAAAATATTGTATTTTTTACACAAATTCAAAAGATCTTCTATATTATTTTGTATTTCACTTTTATTATCATAATGTGATATTTAAAAATAAAATGTCTAAACAAAAAATAAAAACTAGCACGGATGAAACAACTGTTCTGTGTCAGTTACTATCTTTTTTAAAATATATTTTTATTGATTTCAGAGAGAAAGGGAGCAGGAGAGAGAGATAGAAACATCAATGATGAAACAGAATCATTGGTCTTTTGCTTCCTGCAGGCCCCACACTGAGGATTGAGCCAGCAACCAGGGCATATGGCCTGGCCAGAAATAAAACCTTGACCTCCTGGTTCTTAGGTCGATGCTCAACCACTGAGCCACTCAGGCCGGCCAGTTACTACCTTTTATCTATATTCTCCTTTATGTGCATTGTCTCTCAGCTTAGAGAACACTGGCTGTTTTATCAGCATACCCATTTTAAGGACAAGGAAATGTTTATTCGGGATCAGTATATAACAGATGCAAAGAGCCTGGGCTCTGGAATCACCTGGAGCTGCACCTCAACCTTGATCTGAGCCTCCATGTCTCATATTGTCTTTACATATTGGCTCTATATTCTTAGAGATTGTTCTGCCTTATCTTTTAATCTTTTTATTTAATTTTAAGAGGAGTTCTGTTCTGTGCTTTTATTTAACTAGTGCCCCACTCTTATTTTATAACTTTTGTGCCCTTAATTATCTATTTTATCTCTGTGGGAAATTTCTGTTTAACTTCACCTTTCTCTTTTATGCTTACCATGATTATACAACTTAAATCTCTCTCTCTCTCTCTCTCTCTCTCTCTCTCTCTCTCTCTCTCTCTCTCTCCCTCCCTCTCCCTCTCTACCTTTATCTGCTTAATTTTTATTCATAGTGTTTATAATTAGCTGATATTAGCTTGTACTTTTTTCTTTTTCTTTTGTTTTGGTAATTCCTACTAGAATGTGAGCTTCATAAAGAAATAAACTTTGAAACTTGTGTTGTTAAACAGTGTATTTGGCAACTAGATCAGGGACTGGCACAGAGTACATAAGCTGTAAATATTTGGTGAATGAATGACAGTCTCCTGAAAGTTCTATTTTTCTCTCATCAGTTTGAATAGTATTTTAGAGAAGATCCCTTAGAGTGTTTTCCAGGGTTGAAATGCTTGGAGATTGATCTCACTTCATGTCTGGGTAAGGCAGGAGAATGTGGCCCGCCTGCCTGATGAAGCCCTGTGTTCCACAGATCTTCTCTGCTACCATTCCCACTTGCTGCCTCTGAGTCTGTGTCATTCCAGGATTATTTCCAGAAAAATATCCTGCCTCCACTAGAGTGCATATCCTCAATTTCTATTTCCTCCCGTCTCTGTCATCTGTCATCACCCTTTCATCTACGCTGCATCTTCAAAATATCTATTGGATTTTCTCATTGTCATTGCCTGTGACCTTTCCTGTGAGAGGTTACTCCTTTATCATATTTTGATAATGTGCTGTGGGGAGAAGGAATAAACATAGGTGCTCAATCTGACATCTTGCACTGACATTTCCTTAAACACCTTCTAAATATATTTCATGCTTTTCATATTCTATAGTATAGAGTGGCTAACATGAAAGCCAAGAAAGTAACTTCGGAGAATAACTCCAACAAGAGAGGTGGTGTATAAAATAGATAAATAAGGAATGGATAGAAAAGTATGAGAAAGGGCTAAAGATCACAGAATCACAAATCAATGGAACAAGAGTGTTCATGAGGCAGTGATGGTGAGGTCATACTATGATTTGAGAGCAAAATGGCTGATAACATGCACTGTAACTATTTGATCAGAATACTGATTACTGAAATTCAAACCAGAAGAGAATTTATAGAGCATTCAATAGAAAACTTTTGTAATGGAAGAAAAGGAGTAACTTTATAGTAAGCTGTAAAAAGTTTTTAAAAAGGTATTTCTGAGATTTAGTTTCTTAGAACTTTGCAAAATAGGAGAGGTAGGCTATATATTTAACAGCATTTTAAATTATAATAAGGCATATCATATATGAAGTTAAAGATACTGATGCTTTGCTTAACAATTATCTTAAACTAGAGGCCCAATGCAGGGAATTCGTGCAAGAGTAGGCCTTCACAGCCATGACATCTGTCTGGATTCATTACCTCGCAGCCATGGTCTGGCTGCCTGGATCCATCTCTTGCAGCTGTGGTAGCTGCTTCCATCCCATGGCTGCAGCCCCAGCTTCACATCTGAAAGGATGTCCAATCTAATTAGCATAGTACGCTTTTATTATTATAGACTAGAGGTCCAGTGCATGAATTCGTGCATGGGTGGGGTCCCTCTGGGTGTCCTGCAGGGATCAGCCCACAATCCAACGTTGCCTGCAGCTCCTCCCTGCTGCTCCCGTTCATCCTGGCCCCACTGTGCCTGCCTCGGGCTGGTGCCCAATCAGTCCCGATCAGGAGAGGTTCACGCTGCCACAGCAGCACTTGCCAGCCATGAGCCCTGCGTCTGGCACCCTCCCAAGGGGAGTGGCTGTGGGATTGGGCTGAAACCGGCTCTCCAACATCCCCTGAGGGGTCACATATTGCAAAAGGACACAGGCCAGGCTGAGGGACCCACCAGTGCACAATCAAACCAGGGAGGGACCACGGGAGGGCTCCAGGGCATGTCTTTTTATTGATTTTTTTACAGAGAGGAAGGGAGAGAGATAGAGTTAGAAACATCGATGAGAGAGAAACATCGATCAGCTGCCTCCTGCACATCTCCTACTGGGGATGTGCCCACAACCAAGGTACATGTCCTTGACCAGAATCGAACCTGGGACCTTTCAGTCTGCAGGCTGACGCTCTATCCACTGAGCCCAACCGGTTTTGGCGCAATATATTGCTTAAAGTTTTCTTGATACTATAATTGTTTTAGCAAACTTTCCAAATTACTCTGAAGCTTAAAAAAAAAGTGTTAAGTAATATTTGCCTCAGTATTTCTTTAAGTAGTTAACATTTGCCTTTTCTTTCTGTTTAACATAAAGCCTAAATGAGAGAACCAAATTTAAAAGTTTACCCAGTTTCTTATTAGGATAGTCAACTTATCTGTAATTATTCAAATCCAACTATCTTTTTCAAACCTTCCACAAAACAGAAAATTAAGATCATATAAACACTATAATATATGATAGACCTTACCAGAAAAACATTAAATCATGTTTAGGTATATTTAATTTTCTTTTTATCACCTCTTTTACACAAGATTAGCAGATGGAATTTTTTATTACTGTAAAATTCAGTTCAAAACTTAATCTAATAATTTGATGTAAAACAGAAGTCTCATTGAACTTAATGGCTAATTCATAATGTTCTTTTCCAGAATAAGTATTGTTCATTTATTGCCTCTTTTAAATTACAATGTGATGATAGTCCCTAAAACAAGCACAATAAATGCATTAAAAATATTTTCACTATCAGAGGTTATTTTCAAAGATCCTACATAATAAAAGGCTAATATGCAAATAGACTGAACGGCAGAACAACTGGAACAATCAAATAACTGAACAACTGGTCGCTGTGACGTGTGCTGACCACCAGGGGATATGTGTGTGTAACATGGCAGGCGTTGGCTGCAGCAGGATGGTGGAGGAGGTGAGCCGGGGGCCAGACCAAAGTGGGGTGCGGGTAGCTGTCATCAGGGCAAGCCTCTGGTGGTTACTGAAAATTCTTTGCTCTTGTGCACTATGGTCCCACCTGGCACTCACACCCGCTGCCTGCACTGGAGGCACCATTTGCACCCATTGCCAGCGCTGGCCCTGCTCGCACCTGCAGCCGGCACTGGAGCCACCGCTTGCACCTGCTGCCCGTGTCTGGCACAGATCCCGATCACTCGCCAACACCAGCAGGTGCAAGCAGTGGCTGCTGGCCCTGATCACCCCTGAGGGCTTCTCCACCTCCCCCTGCTCCTGAGAGGTGATTGGGGCAGCAGTTGCTGCTCGTACTTGCTTTTGGTGCCGGTCCCACTTGCACCCGCTGCTGGTGCTGGCCCTCATCACTCCGCGCATCAGTGGGAGTGAGTGGGGCAGGCACTGTCAGCACCTGGGAGCAGTGGTGGTGGAGTGTGGTTGCTTGCAGACAGGGAACCAGGGGCCTCAATGGGAGAGGCTGGGTGGAGTCGTGGATGATGGGCAGAGACCTGCCCCTGTGCCTACCACAGCCTCGTGGCCCACAATTCCTTTCAAGGTGAACGAATTTGTGCACTGGGCCCCTAGTAGTTAAATAATGAATTCTCTTTTTAAAATTATTTTACTTGAGTTGAGTAATTCATTCTGTTAGCCTATTTAAATTTTGAGGTCAGTTTTGATGTCTAAATTATATAAGATGATGAAAAAATAAAATGACTTCAATCCATTATTTAAAACTAGAGACCTAGTGCACAAAATTCATGCACTTGGGGTAGGGGGTCCCTCAGCCTGCTGTGCCCTCTTGCAGTCCAGAAGCCCTCAGGGGATATCTGACTGATAACCTCAGTTGGACATCCTTAGCACTGCTGCAGAGGCCAGAAAGGCTCCCACCAGTGTTGTTGCACTCGCCGGCCATGAGCCCGGCTTCTGGCTGAGTAGCACTCTCCCATGGGAGCACACTGACTACCAGGGGGCAGCTCCTCAATTGAGCATCTGCCCCCTGGTGGTGAGTGTGTGTCATAGTGTTGGGTCATTCTGGCTCTCCAACATCCCCTAAGGAGTCCCAGGTTGCAAGATGGAGCAGGCCAGGCCAAGGGACCCCACCAGTGCACGATCATGGCAGGGAGGGACATGGGAGATTGGCCATTCAGGGAGGGACCGCAGGAGGGTTCCAGGGCATGTCTGGCTCATCTCTCTCAGTCCCGATTGGCCGGACCCCAGCAGCAAGCTAACCTACTGGTTGGAGCGTCTGCCCCCTGATGGTCAGTGCACATCATAGTGACTCATCGACCAGTCAACTCTCTGCCCCCTGGTGGTCAGTGCACATTTTAGTGAGCAGTTGAGTAGGCTTAGCATATCATTAGCATATTATGCTTTGATTGGTTGAACAGCCAACTGGATGACCAGACACTTAGTATATTAGGCTTTTATTATATAGGATATCATTTAGCTTTTTGATAGATAAAACCAATAAGCTAAAACTACAGACTCAACCATACAAACATTAAGTCAATAATATATATATATTTTTTTTTTTGCCTGCTAATAGTTGCCTTTTATTCATCAATGAGTCAAGGTTGAGGGCTGAAAGTGACACCAGAAACGGGTTTTTGTCTCTGTTTTTATTCAGCAAGAGATGGTCATTCATGTGGGAGGGACTCAATGAGCAGCAGCAGCCTCTCTGGCAGCTTTTCTCTCTTGGAGCATCCTCTGCTTCTGCTTTGCCAGGCACTTCCTGGCTGAATAATGGGCTCCCAATTCGTGATCTGGGAAGAGATGGGAGAGTCATTGGGCCACTTCTGCCATAATGTGGTGGCAAGTAAAGTCAAGCATCCAAGACAATTACTGGCAGAAAGGGACCTGGGGCACAGTGATAATTCTCTTATACCCTGCAAGGCTTTCAACTTTGTAGTCTCTTCTCCATTGCATTTCTGCTTCAAACATGCACAAGACATCGTTTTCCTTGCAGTCGGTGATATCCGGCACCCGGCGGAACTCCCGGTGGTAGTAGTAATACTTGTTTTTTGCATGCTGCTGCTCTATAAACTCTCTCACGAGGGTCACAGGCCGGTCCACGAGGAGGTCGAAGGCCTTTGTCAGATAGGTGACGGGGTTGGGCAGCGAGGTTTGCGGCGCCGGCGCCGGCGTGCGGCGCGGGGGCTCGGGGTACACGTCCTTGTCCCAGCTGTCCGGCATGGCGGCGGCTCCCGGCGGCTCAACCTCGGGCACCGTGTCCCTGCCTCCGCCCCGCAGCGCGGCCTGGTCCGCCCGCAGCAAAGGACCTAAGTCAATAATATTTTAATGAAGTCACTACAGAACTGGGACTGTTTGGTCTCATTTAGGTGAAACAGAAGGGCTATAGAAAAATGGAAGCTAGCTATTTTATAGTGGACATAGAAATCAGTTTTTCAATTTTTAAATATTTTTTTAATTATAAAGAAATGGATGAATACATCTTTATTTTTAAAAATTCAAGTAGTAAAGAAGCATATTGAGAAAAATGTAAAAGCCCCATTTTACCACTTTCTTGTACATGCAAAACACAAATACACACTTGTAACCTATCCTTCTTTTCCCATGAGCACACATCCTAGAATCAACAACATTTGTTACTTTGACATGTAACATTTCTGTGCTTTTACACGCATTTACATGATGGAAAGGGTGGAATCACAGATGATTCAGATTGTTTTGATAAGAGCAGGATGGAATTGTGTGGTAGGGATTCAATAGCTCTATTTGAACATATGTTTGAAAGCTATTTAGAAATCAATATTGAAATTGCAATGAAGTATTTGGGTATATACTTCTGGCTTTCAAGGTAAAAATGAGGTCCAGTGACATAAAAATGTATGTCATTAGCATTTGGATGACATATAAGGACATGTTCTCAGATGAGATTACTCAGAAACTGAATGCAGAAATACACAAGAGTCCAGTTCATGACTAGGACCCACTGAATTCCAATATCAGCAGATTAGGCAGTGTGACAGGACCCACCAAAGAGGATTAAGAGGAAGTGGTCACTGGGAAAATGGGGCAATCAGAAGTTGGTTGGAAGCCCTGGTTGGGTAACTCAGTTGCTTAGAACATTGCCCCCGTATGTCAAAATTGCAGGTTCAATTCCCAGTCAGGGCACATACAAGAATCGACCAATGAATGAATAAAAAAGAGGAACAACAAATAAATCTCTTTCTCACCCCCTTCCTCTCTCTAAATAAATAAATAAATAAGTTGGCGGGGTAAAAGAAACCAAACCAAACCAAACCAAACAAAACAACCACAAACATGTTTCTAGAAAAAGGAAGTGCTCAACTATTTGTGAAAGTTCTTGTATATAACAGAGACTGAGAACTGGATATTTGATTTGGCAACATAACTGTCACTGGCAGTCTTGGACAAATTATTTTTCCTCTCTGTATCTTATTAGTATAGTATGAAAAGTAATAATATTCCGTGCTATTGACACCATCCAATGTACCTCCTAAGATTAACATGGATTAATTCATAGAAAGCATTTAGGACAGTCCCTGGCACATAGCACTCACTGAATACTAGGGGAGTGAGAGTAGAAAGAAGCCAGTGGTGCTGTGACCATAGATATCCTAGTCCACTGAAGAGAGCATGAGGAGAAAGGAATAAGGGCACTTGCACAGTCCCAGCTTTGTATTCTATATCAACTTGGACTTCATCAAGTCTGAGGAAATGACAGGTACATCTCTTTTTTCTGAAAAGCAGAAAATCAATAAAGTGTGGAGAGAGTCCTCCTACCTTCATGAAGGGCCTCCCTAATACCAACTATTTATTGTTCAATAATATTGAATCTATGTAAATTTTGGCCTTAAGAAGCTCTAATGTGGTCAAAAATATACTGTTAATTAAACTACCCAAAGCTGAGAATCCATTCTCTATTACATGTTCCATCACAAATTGTAGCCAGTCATGTTATCCAATAGAGTCTCTCAGTGATACTAAAATGAAATTAAATGACAACATTAACATACTTCAAATGCATATTTTCCAATAATAAAATGCCAACAATGTATTTTGCTTCAAATTCAAATATAATGTCCTGGAATGAGTTCCAGGAAGAAAATAAAATTGAAAATGAAATTCTCTTTTGAGTTAAAATGCAAAAACATTAAAGTCAGAGGCATTAAAGTCTGAAATCATAATACTCTTGTGCTTATGAATTAAAGTTCAATGATATTGAAGCCCCAAATTCTTTTTCCAAATTTCTTATCCCTCTATTTTTAATCCAAGTGGTTCAGGATGCCTGGGTCAAGTTATCCTTTACGAGAATGCACATGCTCCCTTCAGGGCCATTAGAGTTGTGTTGACACAAGACCAAGTCATCAGTGAGAGGTACATCCAGGACCACAAGAAATAAAAGTAAGTGATATAGTCTGATGTAATGAACTTTGAAAATCTAGAGTTTTGGAAGAAAGCAGCTGGGGGGTGGCAGGGGGAGGGAGACGGGGATGGTTTGAAAGAAACAAAGGACACCCAGGTCCCATTGCAGGACCTGAGACTCTACATGGGAGCTGAAGGGTGAAAATGTCATTACTCCAGGAGACTTCAAAGGTAACACCAGTCTTACTGGGAGACAGATAGGTTTGTGTCATGGGAGAAACTTGAAATAAATAGTTTAACGACTGACTAAATTTTAAAGGGCACAGGGTAATAGTGTTGAAGAACAGAGAAATATGGGAGATTGAATGATTGTCAAGGATATACATGCAAATACAGTATGGGAAAAGGGTTCAGGGATCCTTTTTCATAATGATGACTGGGAAAGCAGGATGAAAAGCAAAATGGGAGGAGCTGGAACGCATCTTAGAGGAAGATCAGTAATTCCTGAAACTAGAAGCACCATGGGCATTAGATGGGGTGTACACAGGTCTCATTTTGCATGGACAGTTCTAATTTATACTTATTGTCAATGTTTCCCATCCTTTTTAGCATCTGTCTAGTTTTTTTTTTAATTTAAAAGTGTTTATTAATAGTTTTATAGAAGGATATCACACTTGCCCTGATATTTTATGTTTCCAGTTTTTGCTATCATCTCTTCTATTTGTATGTGCGACACATGAGCAAAGAACAAAGTACTTACTTTAACACATGATTAAATTTGAAAAACAACCGGCATTAACCTGTCTCTCTCCAATTCTTTCCAGATGCGATTTATCTAACTTGTCCCTTCAAGGACAACATTGTAAGGTGTTCACTAATGAAAGGCCTTTGAGCACAATTGGCTAGAAAGAGTCAATTTTGATCTCAGGTGATAATGAGAGAAGTATTAGACATTGCTGTCCCTGACAGCCACTTAGTATACCAACCAATAGTGCCATGACCCGTGCCATGCTGGGGAGATAGAAGAAGCTTGCAAGCAGGGTTAGTTGCGAATCATTGGTTGGAGGTGAAGTAGAGCTGAGTGGTACTTCTATGTGTGAAGTAGAGGCTGGGCAAGACTTCCAGCAAAAGCCTATTGATATCACTGCACAAATAAAACTAAGAAAACAAAAATCTGATAAAGTAGCAATAACATTACTATAAAAACAAAAAGTTAGTAGTCATTTTAAAGCTGTGCCTCCAAATAACAATTAAAAATGTGGTTGCAGAAAGTGTGATATATTTTACTCTGTGAAGCATGACTTTTTATTTAGATCAAATAGTCTTCCAAATTAATTTTTTGTCTTTTTAACACTTCAAGTTTTTTATGCATGTGTGAAAAATGAGGCAATAATTGTGAATATACTCTCCCTTAGCAGAAGGAATTCTTAGTTAAATATGCCAGTTATTTATTGTGGCATCAAATACTCAAACAGAAAAGCCAGTTACATTGAATCTGATAATGATTTGATATTTTAACTCAAAAGATTATAGCAATGTTTTTCAAAATTCATTCTGTTGAAAGTGAATGTTGAATTATTTTTTTTATTTTCTTTGCTATGGAACAGCACTCTGAGTACAATCATTTTATATATTTTTCTTTCCATTTCAGTAATTAAATCCCTTTTTATGCAAACATTGATTTTGTAGCAAGTTTCATAATATTATGGAAATAAAGACCACAGAAACATTTTCATTAATTTTTTTTATCTCTAATAATAAAAGGGTAATATGCAAATTGACCAAACAGCAGAATAACTGGTCGCTATGACATGCACTGACCACCAGGGGGAGACGCTCAATGCAGCACCTGCCCCCTGGTTGTCAGTTCAATCCCACAGGGGGATCACCACTCAGCCAGAAGCTGGGAGGGTGCCGTGGTGGCAGGAGCCTCTCCCACCTCCCAGGCAGCACTAAGGAGCAGCGAGCCGAGCAGTAAGGAGCAGCAAGCAGGTGGGCAATAAGGAGTGAGGGCTCCTGGACTGTGAGAGGAATCCTGGACTACAAGAAGGTGCAGGACAGGTGAGGGACACCCCCCCACACCTGAGAGTGCACGGATTTTCGCGCACCAGGCCTCTAGTCTGTATATAAGATCAAAGGGAAAAGGAAAGTATTGGATTTGCTCAATTCCCACTCTCATTTGTCACTTGAGGTTGAATATACAGATATAGATATGTAATTTGAGCAGAGGGTCGGGTTCTCCACCAGAATTCTCTTTATGGTCAAGGATCTCTCTGCCTAACAATTTCCTTTTCTTTTTTTTTCTGTTATCAGAGGTTTCCTTGGTGGGGGAAATGTGAGGCAGTTGTTGGCCCAATATATCCTGGGTACAGATGACATGAACATTTCTGTAAGGAGAGGGTTGAGAGGGCATCTCATCAATGTTCATTACCATTAATGCAATGTCCCAATTTATCCTCACTAGTCTTAAACCAAGAATATAGATCTAAGGAATTGATACTGTATTAATACTGGATACAATTTTATGTTATAAGAAATATGATATTTGTACATATTGTAAGTTGATGTGAAATGTCTTTTCATTGTTTTGGAATGTATAGACATAGTTACCTGTCTCCTTAATATCAACAATTAACTTGCTCATTCCTTTGTAATACAGATCAATTGGTCCAGAATCGTAAGTCATCGAGTTGGTGGAATTACATTTGTCTCCTGGACAAAGCTACCTGGTTGGACCCTGAAAACTCTGATTTCATTTACACTGATATAAACTGGTTAAATATTGTTCCTTGTGACTGTGTTTATTAAAACTCACTTTTTAAAGACAATTCCAACTTAGTTCTAACGTAAAAGAATTCTGGATAACATGAATAGAATAAATTTATGCTATTGTCAATGAAAATAAATGTGTAAGCAAGAGGATTTACAGAATGTACATAAGCAACAAAATAGGTTTTAATGACATCCAGAGGAAGCCAAAGTGCCCTCAATCTAACGAGCATACTGAATATTTTGTACAGGAAAATCAATTGTACTCAATACTTCATCTTAATTATTTTCATGCTCAGGTATTTAGAGTCCAGGGAACTATTCCAAAATAAACTGTAGCAGCAGATTTCAAACAATTATGTTACACTTAATTGAGTGATCAGCTAGTGTGAGATATAAAAGAACATAACCAAATTAGACACAGCCTAGAAAACACAAGGTAATACACTCGGAGAACACTAATCCAAAGGAAAGAGTTAAACTGGTATTTTGGAGCAGAGAGATACATGATGATCTCGATGGGGCAGTGAAAATAGTAGATAGCCAATTTGATATAAACTTGATACATGGTGACAATAAAAGCAGTGGAAGTTTGTGCTACAAAGGCAGCATATCCCATCAAGATCTATAATAATAAAAGGGTAATATATTAATTAGACTGGAAGTCTTCCAGACAATATCCTGGATGACCTTCCCGATGAAGGTGGGGCCGGAGGGAAGCCAGCTTGGGTCCCAGCTGCCTACGAGTGGCTGGAAGGAAGCAACCCGGGTCCCGGGTGCCAGAGGGAAGCAGGTGCCAACAGCCAGGAGAAGGAAGGCCTACTCTTGCACGAGTTTTTGTGCATCGGGCCTCTAGTTTAAAGATAATAGCTTTCTTTACACAGCATCAAGAGTATTGGCCTGAATTAAGTCTCAGCCAACAGCCAGAGACAAATATCTGATAAGTGTGTGGAATCCATAGAGGTAGAGTGATCTAAATGAGTGAAGTGGCTGTGGTTTAATCTGATGGCATATGCTTAATGTTTGCTTTTTTAAAATATTAATTTCACTCTTATTCTCTGAACTATTACAACACCCAGATATCGTATCCCCTGTGTACCTAAGAGCATACTTACTAAGTAGTAAATAAATATTGTTCAATAAATAAAATGTTGCTGGATATTTCATTATATTTTTTGATCTGAGATTCTCACTTCTGGGAATTTATAGTAAGGGACTGATTTAACAGTAGCAAAAACTATACCTGGAAATTGTTTGTTGAGGTATTATATGAAACTAGAGGCCCAGTGCATGAAATTCATGCACGGGTAAGGTCCCTAGTCCTGGCTGGCGATCAGGGCCAATCAGGTTCCCCGCCTCCCTGCCTCCTCCTTCCCTTGCTCCCTCAGCACCATGTTCTGTGCCACCCCCTGGTGGTCAGCACATGTCATAGCGAGCAATTGAACTCCTGGTCTCCTGATCGAACTCCAGAAGGGACACTTCACATATTAGCCTTTTATATAGAGAGAGTACAGAATAAATTAGAAATAATTTCAATAGCAAACAACATAAAGAAAAATTTAGCAATTTATGGTACAGCAATATGGAAATCGATTTAAAAGCTAAAGGAATACATTAACTTAAAGTGGAAATAGGAAGCAATGCAAAAACTGATGTGTATAAATGGTATGTTTTTGATTACCTGCTTTAAAATGTGTTTTGATGTTATTATAATGGTGCTTTTGAAATACATTCATTATTCCATTATAAAAAGCACTATGTTTTAAAACAAAGAAGAATATACAAAAAAACAATACAGGAAATAAATTTCTTATTCAGAAAAAAACAACATCAGTTTACCTTCATATATAATACAATCTTATCTGAAGTATAACTAAATTATATATTTCTTTATAACCATCTTTTCATTTAAAATTTAAATTAACATAGTAATAGTCAGAAAATGCCATCTAAATGCATGAATTTAAATGGCTTTGAACATTCCATCAATATCCATACTATGATATAGTTATTTAAATATTTATTTATCTAAATAATTAGTTTTAAGTTTCTATATATAGAAATAACTTGGATTAAATATTCTTTGATATTAGCCTATTTTTATATTTCTGATTATTTCTGTAGGAGCGACTCTTGGAAATTTGGTATTTGATAAAAAGGTATCTATTTTTTAAGCTTTTGCTGGATATCATCCAATTGCTTCCAGAAAAATACATAAAGTTCCATTACATTAGGTGACATAAAAAAGTTCCTGTTCCATTGCTAACTACAGATACATGAAGATTTTATTTATGTTTTTTTTCCCCCTAAAATCTTTGTTATACTATTCACATTAGATTTAGCCCATATGGGATTTATTTTTGTGTGCTGTGCGGGGTAGATTAAGATTCTTTTTTTGAAGTATAGGAGGATATTATGGTGATTAAAATTTTAAATTTGTTCCAGCATCATTTATAGAAAGTTCCATCAAATATCTCTCAGGCTCTAAATATCACCTCAAGGGTGTATATATCCCCGTTGAATAAAAAAAACAAAACAAAACAAAACAAAAAACAACAAAGAAACTCAGGTGATTATATACTTGAAATATTTTCTGTTCTCTTTCATCATCCTATTTTCCTCCTTGCTCTAACAATGCACTGTCTTCATTAATATATCTTCGAAATTAGTCTTAATACCTGAGAGCATAGATCTTTAAGTTTTTCTTCTTTTTCTTTTTTAAGATTACCTTGGTAATTGCTGCTTCTTTGCATTTTCATATGAATTTTAGAATCAGCTTATAATTTATGGCTTTCATTTTTTATCATGAGAAGCCAGTTGTTACTCCTATTGTTACTAATTTGCGGTAATGTGCCCTCCCCCCACCCTCCACAGTCTGAAGATCTTCATTTTGACTGTTTTTCAACAGTTTACAATGACAAACGTAATCTTATTTAGATTTGCATGTTATAACTTTTTATTCTTTGTATAAATTGTCTATTGGGAGATTTAATTTTGTGGAATATATTATGGTGATTGAAAGTTGTCATAGGTATAACAACATATTGGAAATTTTCTATTTGTGCTCTGTTGTGCTTAAGTTTGGCTTAAAAATTTTATTTGTGAAAATAATTTATGTGTCATAAACTAGTAACACTAGTCAACTATACAAGAAACTGTAAGGGGGAAAATGAAAACATCCACAATCCCACCATGCGGACACAAGCACCGTTCACTGTAGGTGAACATTATGCCACGCATCTTTCTGTGTATACTAACTGAGGTGACAGAATACAGACACACGTCCTGGGGCTGGAGAGTGTTATCCATTAGTTCCCACTGCGAAAGGAAACCCAGGATTTCACAAATGTGATGGAGCATCTGTGTGGGGCTTTTGAATTGTCAAATTGCTTTCAGAACTGCCATTCCATTTGAATTGTACCATGACATGCGGCGCATGCAAGGGACTTATTATCATAAAAACAGAGATGATGAAACAGGCATAAGAGGTGTTGATGTCCTGGCAAGGGCTGATCTGGGTTTATGAGTCATGCTTCAACATGGAATGTGTTCTTAGAGTGTGAGGGGCAGCAAAATATGGCAACCTAAAATATGTCACTTTGGCACATTGACTACTTTGGGCTTTAGTCACTTGGAAAAAAAGTACAAGCAGAGAGAGGTTTTTCTGAACTCTCCTTATCTGCATTAAGACACATCGCACAAAAGAAATTCAGTTGTCATAAATTCCCTCCCAGGAGTTTCATCAACCAGGAAGACTGACTCATCACAGGAGTAGAGACTAGAAGGCAACACCACACCAGAAACTTTATCACGAACTGTCATACTCCCCATCTATTCTGCTCAGAGCCCATTCACCTTCCCTAAAAAATCATTCTTTTCCCCTGAGAGGCCTACACGCCCCTCCCAGGAACGATTGCTACATGGGCACGCATGACCTTATTTCCTCCTCATTATGGTGACCAGACCATGTGCATCCTTCATGTTGAAAGGAACCAATCCATTTCGACAGCCAGAATTCTCCATTTACATCATGGCCTAACCAATCCCAGCTTATTTACCTGATATTCTTTATTTAAATGGAAGACTTTAATGGGAATAATTCTTCTGGTTGTGCCCTTTATAATCCTTGGGGGTTATTTTTGTTGTTTTTGTTTCCTGTGGAGAATAATTTAGGTTGTTACCTGAATCTCTGCCCTAGATTGCAATCTCTCCTTTGTTCAAATAAAAGCTTTTTATTCTTTATTACAGCCTGAATTGTTTGTTGCTGTTAAATAACATTACCTGTTCTATCCTGGGTCACTAATTTGGTTATCAGCATTCAATCTCTGGAGAGTAACCTTTACAAAGTTAAAATAAATATATATATGTAACCATTTTAACTATCTTTATAATTTTGTGTTATTTATTAGGTTTAGAGCAGAAGATCAAGAGAGAAAATGACATTAAAAATGTCTTTGAAAATATTTTGCTTATGTTGTTTTCTGATCCTGTGAAATCATTCCTGCCATATAAAATGAAAGGGACATATTTTAAGTGATAGCCATTTTTATTTGATACAGCTAAAGCAATCTTATTTTATGGTCACTTGGTATAATTTATCCTAATATCTGTGATAGTTATTAAAAAACTGCTATTTTCCAAAAAATAGCTACAACTTTAGGAAAAAGTATACTAAAGGAAAATTAAATGTAATTAATTTATCATATAATACTAGTTTTTCAAAAGAATATAAAGACTTTCTCCTGAAAATATTTTTCTTCAAGTGATATATAATTTACATATAT
>NW_006383008.1:4609103-4611001 GCF_000327345.1 Myotis davidii
CATATATGTTTGTTGTTGCTGTTAATCTTCACCAGAGGATATTTTCCCATTAATTTTTGGAGAGAGTGGAAGGGAAGGGGAGAGAAACAAGAAAGAGAAACAGCTATGTGAGACAGACACAGCAATTGATTGCCTCCCACATGCACCCCGACCAGGGCCAAGGACCAAACCTGCAACCGAGAAATGCCCTTTACCATGCCTTGACCAGAATGGAACCCAGGACCCTTCAGTCCCAGGGCCAACGCTCTATCCACTGAGCCAAACCAGCTAGGGCTACATACAGATATTTTTGGACTTAACTACAAAGTACACATTTTTATTCATTTACCTTTTCCAACTCCACACTAATCTTAGGTAATGTGATGTCCACCACCAGGTCATAGAAGATTGATTTCACCTAATCTGATGCTTCCAACAAAAGGGAAACACACTTTGTAGTTAATCTCTCCTTAATCGATGCATGAGAAAATGAAATGTACATTGTAAAGGGGAAGAAGTGGTTTCTAGCTCCCTTCATTGATTTAAAAAAAAATGAGTTTTTTTATGTCAAAGGAATCACAATTCATTTCATCAAATGTCATTGTATTCAGGAATATTTTTCCTGTTTCTTTTTTAATCTGGAGATTCCCTAGTAGATATGAGAATTTTTAAGTATGTAATGGCAATAATGAGTGTCATAGAAATTTAAACTAAAACCTAAGGAGCTTAAATACTTTTGACTCTGTTTTTGTTCATCGGTTTATGCTGTTCATTATATTCCACAAATGAGTGAGATCCTGTGGTATTTATCTTTCTCTGACTGGCTTATTTCACTTAGCATAATGCTCTCCAGGTCCATCCATGCTGTTGCAAATGGTAAGAACTCCTTCTAGATCCAGAGAGAGAGAAGTATCAATCAGATCATCAAACCTCAGAGGGAAGGGAAGGTAGGGTGGAGTAAGGGGGAGAGATCAACCAAAGGACTTATATGCAAGCATATAGGCCTAACCAATGGACACAGACAGAAGAGGGGTGAGGGCATAGTGGGGGGGATAGGAGGTAACGTTGGGATAAGGACACATATGTAATAATTTAATCAATAAAAAATTAAAAAAATAAATCACCTATGTGTATTGCAAAAAAAATGCTGAATGCATTCAAATAAAATATGTAGCCATAGTTAAAAAAAATAAATACTTTTGACTCATATCTATGTTAAGAATCACTAAGGTTATTTTTGTTAAGTTTTGGATTTTCTTCTTTCACATTTATTTGAGAAACCCTTGGGGCTAAAGCATCTGTAAATATAAATTGGGATGTTACAGTGTAGTCTTTGGGACACACATTTTAAATCAGTTTACTATGCATCTAAGCACAAGAAAAATGTGGACTTTTCTTCCCTGAGGTAAACAGATGGTGGCAGAAACACTGAGAATACTTTGGATATGAATTATTGTTGAAAGTATAAAATTTTATATTGTCAAATAAGCATATTTATACCATTTGAATTTAAATGATCACAGTTTTAGTGCTTTCCATTTTCCTCTTATATTTATTAAAATTATTGTTAAACTTATTATTTTAAAAGCAACTCTTTGTAATAGATTACTTTCATATTGAAGTTGGGAGTTTTATTGGTTAGAACAGCCTGAAACTTAAGAGAATAAAAAATAAACTTTTCAAATAAACTTCCTCCGTAGGGGTTGCCCAGATTATGGGAGCTTGCAGCAGAATCTGAGTGATGGTAGAACACATTTACAAAATATACATTTGGGTTTACCCTGGAAGGAAACACTGGATTCTGAGTGGAAAATAGGAACAGATTTGAGAACCAGTGGAACAGAGCAGTGAGTAAAGGGAAGTAAAAACAAATAAAATAAAACAAAACAAAACAGCCTCCCTCTGTCCCCCCCCCCCCC
>NW_006383008.1:4611132-4613169 GCF_000327345.1 Myotis davidii
TCCACACACATGCAGATTCTAAACAACATGTCAAAGTGTGCAGAGCTAGCAGGACAATAGAGGATGAGCTTCATCTGTCCAAGAGATGGTGGAGGAATTTAAGCAAAAAAACCGGTGGTAAGCACTAACTAATGTACAATTGAGGATCTAAGACTAAAATAAATGGGTAGCACGGAAAGTAATGTGTCTTTGTTGTATAGTTCAACAAGTATTGTAGAAATATTGTAGCAAAGAAAAATGGGAGAAGAGAAAGAAGGGAAAGCAGAATTATCTCTATTTGATTGTCTCTGAGATAAAAGATGGAAGTAATGGAAATACATTTGAAATAAAACAAAACAGAAAACCAGAAGATGCCAGTGTAAGGAAAAGAGATGTATCAACACTGTGTAAAGACATTAACATAAGTTAACCACTAGAAAAAAAGTGTTAAGCTTCTTAAATACCAGAAGAAGTTCAAACCAAACCAAACACATTTATAAAAGAAAAAAATCAGAAACGACCCATTTTGTGACAGACCCACAGTAAATATTACATTTAAAAAAGCCATAACAACTGAGGTCAAGCATCAATACATTATATAAATAACTATAGTTGGAGTCACACCTAAGAGACGAAGGATTTCAGATTTGCACAAAAAGCAAAACCCAGCTGTATGCACTAGTCAATAAATATATCTAAAAGTGCTTTCAAAAGCCTAACAACAACAAAAAATGCCAGGGTCACCTGACAAACAAAATGTAACCAGTGTTTGTGATCGTGATGTGTGACGTGGCAGAATTAAGCACAGAAAGAGTTAAAAAAAAAAGATAAAGAATTCATTATAATGTAAAAAGGACATTTCATAATTAAGATATAAAAATTTATAAATCTGTGCACAAAATAACATCATGGCCACCTTAATAATATTGAAACCAAAGGGGATGCAAGGAAAAGCAGAAAGAAACTAAACAGTATAGAACCTTGATTTACCTATCTTAATCTAAGAGTAACAAGTCTATTAAAGAAATTGAGCATATAGAAGACATAAATAGCATAATCAGTAAGAAAGATTTTTTAATGAACACATATATACTACTATTAAGAAACAAATATCTATGAATACACTTATTTCAAGTGCTCATATATGTATATATATTTATTATTTCAAGTATTCATATATATATATGAAGATATATATGTATATATATATACACACACACATAAATGAATGAATATACCTTCTTTGAAATGCTTATGGAATACTTGTGAAAATTAATTTATTTAACTCTTATGTACCTATGTCTAAATCATAGCACACACACATACAAAAACTTCAATAGCCCTACAGTCTTGGCTTAGTGGTTGAGTGTCAACCTATAAACCAGGAGGTCATGGTTTGATTCCTGGTCAGGGCACGTGACTAGATTGTGGATTCAATCCCATGTGGGCATGCAAGAGACAGCCACTCAGTGATTCTCTGTCATCATTGATGTTTCTATCTTTCTCTACCATTACCTTCCTCTCTGAAATCAATAAAAATATATTTTAAAAAAACACAGCTTTAATAAGGACTGTGATATAAAACTCATACAAACAACATCTTGATGGTAATGCAATTAAAACTAGAAATTAAGAACAAAATAAAATAAAAAGATACTTTTACCTGACAATTAAAAAAAATTAATGTCTACTAAATATTTCTTTAGTCAAGGGCAAATACAAATTAAACTTACAATTATTTCTAGAAAATAATTACCATGAACTCTTTATATATAAAAATTCATAGGATGGCTAAAATAATGGTCATAGGAAAATGTATAGGTTTAAGTAATATATTAACAAAATGAGAGACTAAAAATAAACAAATTAAATACAATTCAAAAATTTAGAAACAAAAAGGTAAGATGTTAGGATTTAAAATCTGAAATTAGGGAGTTTGAAAACAGAAACAACACAACTGATACATAAATCCCAAAGCTGATTCTTTGATAAATTGCAAAATAAGACAATCTACTAGTTAAACTGGTCATTAAAATAGGTGACCGAATACAGAAAAAA
>NW_006383008.1:4613484-4652687 GCF_000327345.1 Myotis davidii
CAGATTGAAAGGTCCCAGGTTCGATTCCGGTCAAGGGCATGTAACTGGGTTGCGGGCAAATCCCCAGCGGGGTATGCGCGGGGGGCAGCTGATTGATGTTTGTCTCTCATCGATGTTTCTAACTCTCTAACCCTCTCAATTATTCTATGTAAAAAATCAATAAGATATTTAAATTAGAAAACAGAAAAAGAAAAAAATAAGAAATTAAAGGAGATGATGTTTAAAATAGAGCAACTAAAAATCACAAAAGTAAACTTATACAGTTCTATGCAAACAAATTTTAAAACCTACAGGAAGTGAGTAACACTAAGATGGTAATAAAAAGGGAGGGCCCATTGAAATTGGATAAAGAATACAGTGATACAAGTGGGAGTTATCTGAGCAAATTTTATATACTATCTACTTTTGAACTAGAGGAATGTTTCACATGAGAAAACATGGAAGTCTTAGCAGCTGTGATAATAAACAATTACAACAGACTTAAAACATTGAATAAATAAAACTGAATCTTGAGAAAAATTCTAAAAGGAGAGGGAATGGGAGAGAGATAACAAATGAACACCTTGAGTCAGCAAAGCTTGAAGCCAGATATCTATCCACCCCTGGGCTTTGGGAAATGATCTGAGCTGTTATTTTTCATTTGTAATACTGAGCAGCTTTGAATTTTCTTTCTTTAAATGCATCTTAGAGCTTAGACTATGAGGGTTTATTTTGATAAAGTTTGAATTGTATCTATATCTCTCATTTTCATGTATCCTGTTTACATGTAGAAAAAGTGATTATCAAGATTACAATTTATTCTCCTAGTAAGTTAAGTGTTTGAATGGAAAGTGTTGAATTATTATGCACATATGTATTCAGACATCTATAAAATAATTCTAAAACATTGTATTTGGCACCCAGTTTTCAAAAGGGAGAAAATTTCCCAAGTACCATGCAATTCCCTGCAATTTCCCAAATACTATGCAATACTTGCTCTCAGTAGCCTGACCTGGGTGATGGTGCTGGGGCTGACCAGCAGACCCTGAGTGACAGATGAATGATTACTCTTGATACAAGATTGCTGTGAAAGAGAGGGCTAAGGGACTGCCTGGCTATAGGAACCAGACAGCCTCATTCACCTGCCTCTTCAGGCTTTTACTGTAACAGGAGTTTTAGATAAAGTTTAACTTTCAGATACAATCAGTAGGGTAAGCATTCTTGGGAGGACACATGTGTCTGCAGTGTCCTTTAAGCAAGGGTGTCTAGAGATTAAGCATAAAGATTCCAGAAAACACCCAAGAATCTGCATGTGCACAGACTCCTTTGGAAAGGTCAAGGAACAATTAGTTGTGGTCGCCTTCAGCCAACTCCCCTAGGTCAGAATTTCCTCCTTACAAACTTTCCAACCAAGTCTCCTGTGCTTCCCCACATGAAGGTATTTCATTGTTGATATATAAAAGCAGCTGATAGTGTAAAAGACATCAACAGACACGTGGTCAATACCAGTAGATTTTTAGAAGGTAGATTTCCCCCAAGTATACCTTGTGATTTTCATGTCACATCAAAAAGTAACTCTGGATCCAAATTGCTCTTTCTATATAAGTACTTCTATAACTATCACTGAGAAGTTAGTCCAGGGATCCTGCTCAGGAAATAGAGTTTGAAGTTTCAGCAATAGATGTTGTAAAATATATGGTTGCCTGAGCAGGGAGAAAGCAGCTATGTACCTCAGAGAAGTTAACACTAATTGCTCTGAGTAGAGGTAATAACAAGGACACCTATTATGGGAACTCAGACACTTGCCCCTTAAACCTACTTTTCAAGATAGCGTTAAATAGTGGGAAGTAAACAAAATTTCCTTTTCTTCTTCTCATATGCTAAATCAATTAATTTATTTAGGCAATAGAACTGTTCTTGCTCCATTTCCCTCTCAAATGCTTTCCCTGCAATACTCCAGGCAATTCCAGCCCTGAATTTCTCTTGAGAATACAGTTCATGCTGAGAAATGCTGCATTTTCGACATGTTTGGTAATATAGAAAAATAGATACCAGAGTCGTATAGACTCATTTGATCAATATGTAATATACATTTAAATTGCGGACAATCTGAAACTTTAATATGAAGCTCCAATATAAAGCTGCTTTCATAAACACAAAACAGAAAAAGGTAAGTAAAACTCAAAGGTACCATTGATAGATTTCCTCCCTTCATTACAAATGTAATGAGGTCATTAGGGGCATTATCTAATGAACTTTTTACCCATAGTAAAAAGGGAGAATGAAAGATAAAAGTAATGATGGAAGGCAAAAAATAAAGAGGTTAGGAGACTGGGAGGGAGGGCGGGTTGGAAGAAGGAATGGATAGATGAAGAAAGGCAGGCAGGCACAAAGGAAGGAAAAGAAATGAAAAAATAAAGTTTTTGAATAATTTTTATCCTTTAGCTTAAGAACAAACTAAGTAAATTGGTTGATCAATCTCATCTGAGAAAAACACCTAAAACAATATTATTTTATTACAAAGTTAAATCATTTAAAAAATAAAGCTCATATACTAGAAAATGTTATTTTGTGGCAATAAAATTATACCGGATTAATTATGTTCTTTAATATAATTTGCATTAAATTATATGCTGAAAATTATATAGTAAAATAATTCCTTAATTTTTAAAATTTAGAACTATAATGACAATTTCATTTCAAATGATTTTTTTTTTATCACTCATATGTGGTTGAAATTCTGGGAAGTTCTGAAAAGCTAAATAATATTCAAACATAGGCATTCTATACTTTTCAGAAATAAGTTTTTAAAATTATGATTCTTCATTCCCTTATGTAAGTTTTGATGCCAGCAAGACTTCTTTTTTTGAAAAGAACAAGATTTCCTGGTTTAACTTTGAAGATTAAATAGTATAAATGTGAACATGTAGCTACAGAAATCACCCAGTTTTATTCCTCAGGTTACTGCAACCTTTTTTTTTTTGAGGATACGACATAATTTAGTGACACACAGTTCCTTTGCAATTGACTGGTTGAAAAATGATAGCTGCATTTGTGATTTAATCTATAAAGAATATGTAGGTTGCATTTTGCAAAGACTATTTGCAAAATGTAAAAGATTATTTACTCTTCAGATAACACCCTCTGTAATGCATTTTTGCAAAGTTCCCCTGTAAATTGATAAATTCTTCATGTCAGATTTACAACATTGTTAATGCCAAATATATCAGTATTTGATGTTGTAGAATTCTCCACTGTTGTTTCACTGGCTAAGAGAATTCTACTCTAAGCTGTTGCACTAAAACTCAGTGATGTTTTCTGGCATGGCAAAGAGCAACAGAATATTAACCTGATTAAACATTTATAAGCACATAACTGCTTTCTTACTCAATACAGCAGTGATTTTCAACTGGTGTTCCACGGCACACTGGTGTGTCACAATAATTTTTAAAACGTGCAATACCTCACTCTTCAGTCAGGACCACTGATCTCTTTTCCTTTGGATTCTAAAATAAAGAAAATATAACAACAGCCAGCATAACAATAGCCATCCAGTGTGACTAAATAAAATTTATACCTTTTTTCAGATCAGCAAAAATATATTATTTTGGTGTGCAGCTGACTTTTACTTTATTTTCTTATTTATTGTTATTATTATTATTATTATCATCATCATCATTTTTTAATTGATTTCAGTGAGGAAGGGAGAACAAGAGAGAGATAGAAACATCTATGATGAGAGAGAATCATGGATTGCCTGCCTCCTGCACGCCTAATACTGGGGATGGAGCCTCAACTTGGTCATGGGCCCTGACTGGGAATTGAACCATGATGCTCAACCATGGACTATACCTACTGGGCAGTGCAGCAGAATTTTAGTAATTAGTTTATGTGTGCTATGAGATGAAAAAGGTTGAAAATCACTGTAATAGCCATCTTTTCTCTTTCTTTTTTTAAAAAATTAATCTTTACTGTTGAAATTATTACAGATGTCCCCCTCCGCCCCCCATTGTCCCTTTCCAGCCTGCTCCTGCCCCTTCCCCAGGCCTTCACTGCACCATTGTCTGTCCATGGGTTATGTATATATGCATATAAGTTCTTTGGTTAATCTAATTCTGCTTACCTCACCCCCCTTCTCTCTGAAACATAGTCATCTTTTCTGAGTAACCAAGCTGTAACAACTACCTTGTGCAGAAAAATTCTATGATGTTCCTAATAGAGTATATTCCTGCACTTGAGGATGTCATTATCACCCATCCATCAACCATAGTGAAGTTAGGAAACTTCATATTACCAGAGGCCTTGACATTGCATTGCTCACTGTTTGTTCTACTTGTCAGCACTTTATGTCACTAATGGACAGGGAGTCATATTCAAAATCTCATTTTTTCTCATAATGGAGATATGTTTTTTCCCATTCAATCATCTGCTCGTGTGGTTTATAATAAGCCTGAGGGTAAACAGCCAAATCTGGGCAATAAGGTCTGTTGAGCTTGACTGAAGAATGGTATTAGATGACGGAGCTAATTTCTGTGCCCTGATAATGCATTATTCTGTTATGTTTATGCTTTGCAGCTAATAATAAAGAAGAGTCTTGAAATATGATAATGTATTTGAATTTCTGTTAACTTACACTAAGTAGTTATAAAAGAAAAGTTATTAATTCATTTATTCAAATAATTGGATACTATTGAGGGATACTACAACTTATTATTGCAGGTAAATTGATATTTATTATTAGGAGAAAAAAGTCTCCAAAACTCCTGCTATAAAGACAAGTTTCATATATATATAGATATTTTATTTTATTTTATTTTTTCATTAATCCTCACCTGAGGATATTTTTTTTTCTACTGATTTTTTGAGAGAGTGGAAGGGAGGGGAGAGATAGAGAGAAACATCGATGTGAGAGCAACATATCGATTGGTTGCCTCCCGCACAGGCCTGCAACCAAGGTACATGTCCTTGATTGGAATCGAACCCGGAACCCTTCAGTCTACAGACTGACAATCTACCCACTGAGCTGAACTGGCTAGGGCTAAAGACAAGTAATAATTAATATAAATACTGGTTTTTTTAATGGCATCTTAGAGGAACCAAATAACATTCTTAGCTAATCAACCCTGTTTTCTGCATGAATGACAGGCTGTGCTGGTTAGAAATAACTAGAAGTATTTTTCTTTTGAAAATGAGAATTAGGTTAAAGCTAATTTTCAAGTGTTCCCTGAAAATTCTACTTGGCTAATCTGGTAAAAAGAGATGATGCAGCACCTTCTAATGATTCTACTTAATAGCAGCTCTGCTTTGGCTCACAGTTCATGGCTAAACTTACCACTTTGGTTCTTTAGACAGAGAGAGAGAGAGATTGATAATAGTTTTGAATCAGGCCAGAGATTGTACAATAACTAGGGGCCTGTGCCTTGTTTGCCTGGGGACCAGACTGTACTTTATTAGGGCAATTGGATGGATGTGAAAAGTGACTATTTTCTCAATTTAAGTTTGTATATTGGAGATTTTTCAGTGTTGTTTTTTTTCCCCAATCATCAAATATGATTATGGATAGACCTCAAAAATGAAAGAATGAGAGGCAATGTTGATAATGAATTGTGTAGGGGTGTGTAGTGGGTTGAATAGTGACCTTTAAAATAATATATCTATGTCCTAACCCCTGGAACCTACAAACACCCTATTTGGAAAAAGGTCTTGCAGATGTAACTAAGTATCTTGAGATCATCCTGGACTATCCTGGTGGTCCCTAAACCCAATGACAAATTCCTTATAAAAGACACACAGAGGTGAGAAACAGAGAGAAGAGAAGGCCTTGTGAAGACGAAGGCAGATTGGAGTGATGCAGCCTCAAGCCATGGGCCCCCTGGAGATGCCAGAAGCAGGAAGGGTAAAGAAGGATTTCCCACCTAGAGTCTCCACAGTGAAACCAGCCCTGCTGATACCTTGATTTCAAACTTCTGGCATCCAGAATGACGGGATAATACATTTCTGTTTAAAGCCCCCAGTTTGTTGTCATTTGTTACAGCGGCCTAGGAAATGAATACAGGGTGATGTGGTCACCACAGCTTTTTTTTCTGAAGCTCCAGAAGGGCTGATGAAGGAGGCCTCATGACACATCATATTTGCACACCTGAGTCTCCTGGGAAAAGCAGCATTGTTTAAATGCACAGTCTATCCAAACCACACTTTCCCCCAACCAAGGGTTTAACATCTAGGCAAGTGCACTTGGAGGCAGCCCTTACACAACTTTGTGATACGCTCTTTGAGGCTTGGATAGATAATGGCCTATAGTAAATGGATATGTTGAGAAAGTGAAGGAACACTGTGCATTTCCCTTTAGAGCTGTTTGAGTTAGAATAGGCAGGATTTTCATATTTTTGTCTTTATTTTTCTGTTATACATTTTAAATAATATTTATGATTTCTTCTTTGAAATTACCAAATTACATTTGTTTAGTTTCTTAGGTAATTTGTTGTCAGTTTCCAAGTGTATTCTATTACGGCCAGAGAATTTACCCTTTAGTTGTTGGTTTTGTATTTTTTGAGATTGCTATTAAGATAAACATATGGTCAGTTTTCTATATGCTCTAAATAAATTTAAAAATAGTATGTACTCTCTTTTTGTTCAGTGCAGAATTGTTTTGTTATTAAAATCTCCTATGTCCTAATGTTAGGAGGAGTTGCATTACTTGTCTTGGCTTCCAAGAGAAGTGTGTACAACCTTCCATTATGAGGGTGGGTTTACTAATTTCTTCTTGTAATACTATCAACTTTTTTCTTATAAGTTTTAAAGTCACATTGATAACTCACCATCTAATTAATTGCTGTATAACCTTTTGAAATGTTTCTTTGATCAACATGTAAAATCCTTGTTATTGCTTTTAATGATTTTTCACTTTAAATTCTATTTTTTCTAATATTAGTTTGATTACATCAACTTTATTTTGGTCAGTATTTGATGGGTATTTTTTGTCCCTTTATATTTAAGTTTCACTCTTGTTATAATTCTACACCTAAAAATCTTTAAATGTCTGATTTGAGTGGTAAATTCTAGGAAACTCTAGTTGATTATTTTTTTCAAATCTTATTTCTTCTTTGTTTGTTTTTAATATCATCACCTTTTATAATCTCCTCTTAGATGGATTCATCAACCTTGTGTCTTTCCTTCATTTCTCTTATTCTTTGCTTATGGGTGCAGCCTTCTTGTAAAACATTCCTCAGTTCAGTGTCAAAACCTGGTAATTAGTTCTTTAGGAGTGTCTATTTAGCCTTTTGTGCCATCTATTTGAGTGTTTATTCAATAGTGTCTTTCTCAAAATCCCTAATAGGTTTATTTTCATGACTATTTTTTGTTTCATTAACATGTGTCATCCTTTATCTCTCTAATCGTATTTATAATGACTATCCTAATTTTCTAGTGTTTTTTTAATGGTAGGTCAAACTTTCCTTTTGTAGGTTTTGAAATTACTCTTTTAAATAGTTTTTTTTTTCTTAAATATTCTGGATGGTGTATTTATCTTCCATGAAATGATTCCCCTTAACTTTCCTTACTTAATTTTTGCTAAGGAAAAATTATACCTTCTGTCTTATACCTGTAATCTTAGGCATGCTACTTAAATCTTATGTGAAGTCTTTGACATGGCTATGTGTTTATTAACTCATATATATTTTCTAATAGCTCTATAGCCCCTATGGAAAGGCAGACATTTTATTATATGTTTAATCCATCATCTTGAAATTTTTAATGGCATGAACATTTAAGTCAGATTATTTGCAATAAAATAAAAAAATAACAAATATATTGTTAAATATTATTTACCCTTTTACTATAATCTTTATAAATTAATAACAAATCTATCACTAATTACTATATAATCAAATACTTTCTAGTAGAGGCCCAGTGCACAAATTCGTGCACCAGTGGGGTCCCTCAGCCTGGCCTGAGGGATCAGGCCGAAACTGGCTCTTCAACATCCCCCAAGAGGTCCTGGATTGTGAGAGGGTGCAGGACAGTCTGAGGGATCCCACCAGTGCACGATCGGGGCCTGGGAGGAATGCGGGAGGTTGGCCAGCTGGGGAGAAACCATGGGAGGGCTCCAGGGCCTGTCTGGCCCATCCCCCTCAGTCCCAATCAGCTGGACCCCAGCAGCAAGCTAAGCTACTGGTTAGAGTGTCTTCCCCCTAGTGGTCAGGGCATAACAAAGCAAGCAGTTGAGCAGCCTTAGCATATCATTAGCATATTATGCTTTGATTGGTTGAATGGACGACCGCATGACCGGAGATTTAGCATATTAGGCTTTTATTATATAGGACTAGTAGCCATGTGCATGAATCCGTGCGCCAGTAGCTCTTTGTGGGACCAGGCCGCTCTGCGCCCACTGCCCAGAGGCCTGTCCGTGCCCCAGCCTGGCCAGAGGCCCATCCATGGCTGGGAAATGCAAACAGCTTCCCTCCCTGTTCTCAGGAACTCCGATAAAGGGTTTCCTTCCTCTTTCTCGGCCAGCTTTCACCCCTGTGCCTCCGCCACCAGCCCCTCCTGTCACACTATCCTTCACCCCCTCCACATCTTGTGGCTATGGCGCCGCCATCTTTGTGACAGAGTAATGGTTAATTTGCATATTACCTTTTATTAGATAGGATTATAGTGCACTAAAAGTAAGTGCCTTGATAATGTTGCTCTTACAATTTACTAAACTCAAATGTTTTTTTTATATTTGTACCCCTTTATTATAATCTTTAGAAATTAATAATAAATTTGTTACCATCAAATTACTAATCAAATATTTTCTATTGTACTGCATTAAAAACAAGTGTCTTAATAACTTTGCTCTTACAGTTTACTAAAACCAAAGTTGGTTCACACTTTGGCTTACAGTGCCTCCCAATATATATAATGACACTCTGAGTCAGAGGCCAGGTAAATTGGTATCTTCCATTCTAGCATTTGCTACATTGCCAATGTGAATAAATAGAAACTAGGAAGGTGATAGCATCAGGAAGTGAGTTAAAAGCAAATAAATTATGTAGAAAATATACCTCTTTATATATGATGTAATTGTGAATCATAGTTATATTTTTATTTACATTAGTAGCAATCTCATTTGCTTGCCCATGAGATAAAGGCTGCCAAATATGACCATTGTAAATGACACAGTGGTTCATGAGAGAATATTTATACAGAATTGTACATTATCTTAGAATTACCATGCTTTTCTTAAAACATTCATTATCCTGAAAAGATACTGGAACTAGGCTGGGCTTATAAATTATACTGACATAAGGAGAAAGTAGGATCTCAGAAATAGTGTGGTGCTACAACAAGAACGTCAGCCCAAAGGTTTATCAGAAATCTTCAGAGGATGGGAAAACAATCAAACAGAAAATGAATGCTTTTCATTCTGATACTCTACTACTTCCTGGTGTGTGAAAGGCATTACCTCTGAAAAATTCAAAACACTGTCCAACGAAAATCAAAGCAAGTGCCCCAAAGTCTGTATTACTAGGAAAAAGTAAATGATTCTGCCCAATTAATAGTGGAAAAAGAAGGCAGGCAATACAATAAGAAATGTGAAGTAGGCCTGCCTTCATTCTCTTTCAATTACTGCCCTCAATGGCCACTGCTGAAAGCCTGAGTAAAAAAGCCAAGGCAGTCACCACTGGCTCAGTAAACAGACAAGGAAACAAATGAATTGGCGTTGAATATAAAGACTGAGTGCATTGCTCACAGGCACAAAACAGAATTGGGGGAGCCAGGAATGTAGGTGATACATATCCTATATAATAAAAGGCTAATATGCAAATTAACCAAATGGTGGAATGACCAATCACTATGATGAGCACTGACCACCAGGGGGCAGATGCTCAATGCAGGAGCTGTCCCCTTGTGGTCAGTGCACTTCCACAGGGGAGTGCCGCTCAACCAGAAGCCGGCTCATGGGCTGGGGAGTGCAGTAGAGGTGGTGGGACCCTCTCCCGCCTCCGCGGCAGTGCTAAGGATGTCCAACTGCCGCGAGAAGCAGGCCTAAGCCGACAGACATCCTCCGAGGGCTCCCGGACTGCAAGAGGGTGCAGGTCAGACTGAGGAACATTCCCCCCCTCCCCAAGTGCACAAATTTTGTGCACCAGGCCTCTAGTTTCATATAATGTTTAAATACTTTTTATTGATTTCTTTTAAAGAGAGAGGAAGGGAGGAGAGATAGACAGAGAGAGAGAGAGAAACATTGATGTGAGAGAGAAACAAAACATTGATCTGATCAGTTGCATCCTGTAGGTACCACAACCTGGATCAAACCCACAAGCTAGTATATACCCTTACTGGGAATTAAACCAGGAGCCTTCCAGTGCATGGGACATGCTCAACCAACTGAGCCATACCAGCCAGGGCTGTAGGTGATATTTTTGCAATTGCAAGAGTACAGCTATTTAGTATTTTCTTCTCACTTAACTTATTGCATGGGGTTTAAAATTTTTTGAAAAAATATTAGATGGCTTCTGCCATGTGAAACTTGCCCACATCAGGTATGGTTGCAGAGTAAAAAGACTTCAGAAGGCTGGGGGTTCCAAGATGTGCTTTTATTTGCAGTGGAAACTGGAACAAATAATTGTTTATTTAAGGCTCAATTTCTCCATTTAGAAAATAGGGTAGTATAAATAATTACGGCAGATAATGTGGGGATTATGAAATGGGCTTAGTGCCATTCCTGGGATGTGCCTTAAACCTCCCCCTGCAGTTTATCTCAACTATACATTGCATGCCTGACTTTTTAAAATGATAAGCAGGCATTTGAACATCCTCTGACCTGCTTTTAGCATTTATAACTTATTAATATTCATTTTAATAATATGAGTTTAATTCTCTGCTTATTTCTCTATTCATCCCAATCCCAAAAAGAGATTCACTTGACTACTTTTAAATGGACTTTATGCTGCTTGATTAATTAGCTGTCGTTCTCTATTGTGTTCAGAATTTAAAAATTATACTGCTTTTAATATTGGATAGACTATTTGAAGAACCTTTACAAATATATATTTAAGAAAGTTAGAAGGCTTGTTTGGAGTCAAAATCCCAGTCCTAACTCATGTTTAGACATGTAAAGTAAGATTTTTTTTCCCCTACTATTAGCTTTGGGTGGAAACACTTCAGAAAAATGCATTTTGGTTCATTTTTAAACTGTAGTGATTGGTAAACTTTGGTATTGAAACAATAAGCTGTGAAGTATTAAATTAATGAGCACAATTCATTAAAATAAGCCTTGTTAATTTTGCTTTTACTTTTCACAGAATCTTGCTATTTCTTATTTATTTATTTTAAATTTAGATTTATCTTAAGATTTTGTGTTTTTCAGTTATTCCAAACTTGATTGATGATGATTTTATATTAGTACTAAGTATTGGAATTAAAATTATCATTTATATTTAATAGATTCATTCTTTCTTCCCCCATCCTGAGGAGCATTTGCCTTCTATTCATCTAGGTACATCTTTAGTCCACACTCACACACACCAAAAAATGAGATGTTATAGTTCACTTTTGCTCACAGGGGGTTATAAACATTGAGGATGTCAGATCTTTCAGTTGTGTTTGGTATCTTTTAGGAATAAAGATACCAAATACTTTTAATATGTAGTCTTAATGTACAATTTAATTATAAGAGCAGTGCAAATATTAGGGTAAGCTCTTTTCTCTAATAGAAAATAAAGTATTTTAAAATAATTTGTTTAAAAAGTTTAAATAGCTTCAGATAAAATTTTCTATAAAATTTTACTAAATTTTAATATTCCTTTATTTAGAGAATAGATCAATCTAAATTTTATACATTACTAAATAAACCAATGAAGTATTTCCATTTTTCATCTATTTAAATTGAAAAACTCAAGTATGAATAATTATTCCATTTTTCTACTCTATCAGCCTTTTCAGTATAATTTTTATTATTCTCTTAATAGTTACCTTGGAGATTATAATATGCACCCTTGACTTATTACAGTGTACCTTAAATTAGTTCATTAACTACTTCCACAAAATGCAAGCATCTTAGAAAATTTTAAGTACGTTTTACCTTTTCCATCCTTGTGGGTTTTTTTAAAAAAATATATTTTATTGATTTTTTTACAGAGAGGGAGGGAGAAGGATAGAGAGTTAGAAACATTGATGAGAGAGGAACATCGATCAGCTGCCTCCTGCACACCCCCCACTGGGGATGTACCCGCAACCAAGGTACATGCCCTTGACTGGAATTGAACTTGGGACCCTTCAGTCTGCAGGCTGATGCTCTCTCCACTGAGCCAAACGGTCAGAGCCCATCTTTGTGTTTTTGTAATTTATTTTATTTCACCTATATTATAAACTTCTCAGATAATTATTATTGTTGTTTTAAACATTAATTTTATTTGACTTTAGCTGAATCTTTACTCTTTTAGTGCTCTTAATTCTTTCCAGTGACTCCTTGTTTCCGTCATCTTTAAGAACTAGATTTGACATTATTTTTATTGTGTACCTATTGGCAATGAATTATTGCAGATTGTGTATATCCAAATATTCTTTGGCAGGATCTTTGCTAGGTATAGGATTATAGAGGAAAAGAAGAGCGCTCTTTTAATTAAACATTTTAAAGATGCCATTTCTACTTCAGTAGAAAGGTGGAGGGGGGCGGTAAGAAATCAACCAAAAGACTTGTATGCATGCATATAAGCATAACCAATTGACACAGACACTAGGAGGTTGAGAGCATGTGCTGGGGGGTGGGAGTGGAATGGGGGAAGGCCAAAGGGAGGAAAAGTAATACTATGTAATACATATGTTACATATGTAATACTATATGTAACTAGAGGCCCGGTGCATGAAATTCATGCACTTGGGGTGGGGGTAGGGTCTCTCAGCACAGCCTATGCACTCTCACAGTTGGGGAGCTCTTGGGGGATGTCTGACTTCTGGCTTAGGCTCACAGGGAGTGGACCTAAGCCAGCAGTGGGACACCCTTAGTGTTGCCAAGGAGGCAGGAGAGGGTCCCGCCACCACCGCTGTGCTCGCCAGATGTGAGCCCAGCTTTTGGCTGAGCAGCGCTCCCCCTGTGGGAGCACACTGACCACCAGAGGGAAGCTCCTGCGTTGAGCATCTGGCCCCTGGTCATCAGTGCACATCATAGCAACCAGTTGTTCAGCTGTTCAGTCGATTTGCATATTAGCCTTTTATTATATAGGATAATTTAAACAATAAAAAGAATTATTGAAAATAAAACAAACAAAAAATAAAGATGCCATCCATTGCCTTTTACTTTTATTCATTTCATGGAAACATCATTGATCGATTTAATCTTATTCTCTTGAAGGTAATGTAAATTTTTAAAGCATCTGAATTATCTTCATTGTCTTATTGTTTTCCAGAAGTTTAATACGATGTGGCAAGATATAGTTATCTTAGTTTATTTCTTGCTTAGAGTTCACAGATTCTTAAACCAGTGGGTTAATGTATCTCATAAATGTAGGGACATTCTCAGTTATTATTACCCCTTCACATATTGCTTCTTCCCATTCTTTCCATGGGACCTGGGTTGTATTATATTAGAACTATTAACTATGTTCCACATATTTCTTTTGTTATTGGCATTCTCTTTTCTCTCTGTCCTTAGTTTTGATAGTCCCATTTAAATTTATTCCCTGTTCACTAATCCTCTCCTTTACCATGTTAGGTTGTTGTTAAGGCCAACAAGTTTATTATTAATTTCAGATATATCATCTTTTCAGTGCTAGAATATCTATTTGATTTTATAGGCTTAAATTTGCCATTGAAATTTTCTATCTTTTCATATCTTAAATAAAGGGGGGTGCTACCTTTTATACTGTCTTTTAACAAAACTCAGACATAGTAACTAAATCATGTGATGAACTTTAACAGTGAATACATGATGTATTATCCTTTAGATGCTCCATAGAACAATTGGACATGGAAAACTCACCTTTTTCTCTCTCTTTTTAAAATACGCTTTTATTAATTCAGAGAGAGAAAGGGAGAGGGAGAGAGAGATAGAAACATCAATGATGAGAGAGAATCATCAATCAACTGCCTACTGGGGATCAAGCCCAGAACCTGGACATGAACCCTGGCCAGGAATTAGACCATGACTTCCTGGCTCATGGGTTGATGCTCAACAATTCAGCCACACCAGCCAGGCAGTCTTTTCCTCTTAAATGCCTATAATATTGTGGCAAATAAAACTTTTTCATCTTATTAAAAGTTTAAAAACTCCAAATAACTTAACCCTTAACTTTGAGCTGTATTTGTTACTTTAAAATAAAATTTACATTAAAGTGACAATAAAAATAAGTAAATATTTATTAACAAAATATGAATATTAAAAGCTAAGCATGTTGAATCACATGTTTTGTTCACAGTGTGTGACTGAGAAACACAAATTTTTCAAGGATTATAAAATTTTCAAGATGGGATCTATTATATGCAACATGTTAGGTTCAATTGATAGTAAAGTATGGTGACAATGAAATATTTTTAACACATTTAATATAATGAATTAAGCTGTACTCAATATTTATTAAAGGTTTACTCATTTAAAATTAACCTCAAAATCAATTTTCAGGAGTATTTAGTATTTGGTTTTAAGACATTTTTATAGACTTTTAAAATGTAATGATTATTATTTTTCATTAATAAACTAAAATTATGGACATATTATAGCTAACATTTTTAATGAATGTCGATTTTATGGTGACAGTAATGAAAACCAGACAGGTTTAATAATCTAACTAGAAGTTGAATATAAAATACCTTACCAGAAACAACAAAAAATTCTGATGCTTAATTTGTTGTAAACATAATTACTTTTGTTCAAACAAATGATGAACAAAAGCAGAGGAATTGATGCATCGCCAAATACTGCTTTTCCTCAAGATGAAAATAATTTTTACAAAAAGAAATTACATATTATAGGTTGCTCAGCTCTTGCTGTGATAGTATCACTCACCCACATGGAGTACACCACAAAGAAATGTGTTTTGTCTTTGTTGTTGTAGTTTCTAATTTGAAAGATAAAAGTTTTCTCATAACATACAAAGGCATATTTATGCTGCTTTGGAAAAGCAGAGGCTGTGACTTTTTAACGCCAAAACAATTGAATAAAAATGAATGATATAGTCAATTAACTAGTTGTTTTATCTGTATGAACCCTAACTACCTTTCTAATTGGTTCACTCAACTCATTGCTTTCATTTCCGCTGTATAAGAAAAGCTTAAAAGAAAATCGATGGATGCCATAATGAAAATATTTCAACACCCCCTGGCATAACTAAATTAAAAAAGAAGGCATTGTGGTTTGTTCCTACAGCAGTGAAGCTCCTCAGAAATAATGATTTTTGTTAAACCACACATAAGGTTTCCTGAGATGGAGTCTTAGTGAACTCATTCCTACTAATTCTTCTGTTGTGTATTGACCAGCAGAGATTTAGACACAGAAGATTATGGAGAAAAAAGCAACAGAAACCTGAAAGTACAATTCAAGGATACTTTTCTTCTCTTTAATCTTTCCACTAATATTTTGATTACTAAGCATGGTTGAAGAGGTTCTTTAATTTAAAGCAGTGGTCACAAGAAGATAGTGAAAGGAGAAAATGGATGAATTAATCTGTTGGCCATATGCACATGTTGGACATCAAGGTACTTTTAATTTAAATTTTAAAAATAGTTTTGAAGTATAACACTTAAAGTATTTAATGTGATTATTCACTTATAAGAAGTTACCAAAGAACATGTATTTGTAGAATGTTAAGTAATACCAAAATTCAGGGATCTGGGACTCTTCCCTTAAGAGGGTATGAGTAATTGTAAGGTAGGGTTAACAGTGACTCTTTGGAATCAGACTGCCTGGGCTCAAATCCTTGTTTTTTCACTCACTATAAGTGAAATTATTACTGGGAAATTATTATTCTCTCTCTCTGCTTCCTCAGTTTGCTCATCCATTAGAAGGGGAGTTATAATTGAACTCCTAACATATAAGATTAGTGAGAAGCTTAAATGAGATATTATAACAATCCTAACACAATGCCTGGCAAATGGAAAGCACTTAATAAATATCCATGACCATTATTATGCTACCCTGTCTGAAGCATATATCCCAATGTGGCCCCTTGACATTGACAACTGAATCATTCTGTTTCATGATATTCTGTGGTGAAAAGATTTTTTTTGCATCTTAAATATGCAACTCAGATGATTCTTAAATATAACACAACTAGAGGCCCAGTGCACGAATTCATGGCATGGGTGGGGTCCCTTGGCCTGGCCAATGATCAGGACCGTTCGGGGCCATCTTGCTCAGTCCCAATTGGGGCAGATGGGGGCTGGCCAGGAAGGGACCGCAGGAGGTTGGCTGGCCCTGAGGAAGGACTCCAGGGCATGTCCTGCCCATCTGGCTCAGTCCCGATCGGCCAGACCCCAGCAGCAAGCTAACCTACTGGTCGAGTGTCTGCCCCTTGGTGGTCAGTATGTGTCATAGCTACTGGTCGAGTGGTCGACCAAAGGATCTACCAATCTGTCGGACACTTAGCATATTACATTTTTATTACATAGGATGTCATTACCCACTTATTCACACCTTTATTCATTCAAGTATTTACTGAATAACTTCAATGAGCTCCTTATTTGCTAATTCTAAGTTGCAAAGCAAACTTAGATTTTTCTTTAGGAAGTTCACACATGAGAGAATAAGAATCCCTGAAAATTCAACCATCCAATGGTAAGTAAACACTGAAATGATGGTGATATCCAAACACACACACACACACACACACACACACACACACACACACACACAATTTTAATAATGACAGCATATTTTAGGGTTTTCTCACATATGATAATAGAAGTATTTACATAATTAAATATATTTAAAGGCTATACAGTAACATGAAGATGTAACTTATTTAACCAAGGCCCTCTTATTATGAATATACCCCTAAATTATGCTAAAATTTCATACAGAAAATATTTGTGCAAATATATATTTTTTAGAATAAAGTTCTAGGAAATGAATTACTATAAGGAAATGAACCATTAGGACTTTGGTCCCGATTGATAAACGACCTTCCACGAAGTTTGTCTTTCTTTACATTCTTCTTAGTCTGGGAGATTTCATTACTGTAGAAAATTATGCAGTCTCTCAGGTAAGAGGATTCTATACCCCTGCTCATTGGCATGATTTATTCAGTGAAATGCGCCATAACCTCCATTTATTATGTGTGCATGTTTGGTATTACCATGATTTTGGTGTTTATCAATGAATAAATAGGTTTTTAAATTGATCCTTAGATTTTTATTATTCTTCCAGTAGGAAGTGTATACTTTCCAACACTGACTTCAGACTTAGACATGTAACTTGCTTTGGCCAACTGTGAATATTAAGGACTGAGCAAAAGCTTTTAAGAGACATTGCATGGGTCCTCTGTCATTCTTTCCCTCTAGGACATGAGCATGTCCCAGAAAAATGTCTGTTATTTCATCCTATATCCCAGAATGAAGAAGCCACATGGAGAAGAGCAGAACTTGAGTTCACAGTTTATATAAACTTTGCAAGCCATTGAACATTTGGTGTTGTTACCACAATAGACAAGAAAAAGCAAACTGATTCACATGACAGAGTTCATTTTGTAACACCCTGATTAATCCTGGACATTAACATTTAAAGCAAAGTGTTTAGCTTATTATCACTCATCTTCTTACTGCTAATCCTTTTGTTTATTTTTCTTTTCATTTACATTTTAACCAAATTTGAGACTTTGCTTTTATAACTTGAATAGAGTTTATGGAATTTCATTTTCATTTATATATTTTGATTTTTATGAATCACAGTGCTTTTATCTATTAATTTCTTAATGGCATTAGTTCTCAATCTTGTTTCCTTCTTACATTTTCTTTTTTTCATAATTTAAGGAGAGGAACACATCTTTACTTATTTAATTCAACTAGTGACTTCCTTAAATTTTAAAAACAAATCATACATCCGTAATTTTCTTAATATCAATCTCAAAAGATTTTTTCCTCTTAGCACATATAAGAATATAGCTCTACTTAGGATTTACCAGATTTTCTGAATTCCACATGTTTGTAGCCAAAATCTAGAAGAGTATCCTAATTCTCATTATATCAGTATACTAGAGGACCAATGCACAAAATTCATGCAAGGGGCTTGGCCCTCACAGCCGCAGCAGCTGCCTCGGCCCTCACAGCCTTGGCTTCGTCCAGAAGGTCATTTGGCTGTTGGGTAATTAGCTTATTATGCTCTTATTATTATAGATTTTTCCAATAAATACAATTATATTGGACAAATGACATCTAGTTTTTAAACTATATTTATAAAAATAAACTAGCTTTAATCCAATATTAATATTTTAAATAGTCATAACTGATCCTATATCATGACTCACCTGCCCTTGACTTTAATTGTCTCTGACTAAACAACACTTTTGTTTCAGGAAACATATATGGTTCAAGTTTACTTTCTCAGTCCCATACAGCTATCATTATCTTTCTTTGCTTTCCTACATGCATGAAGATTAATGTTTGTTTTATAACTCTTGGATCTAAAAACTTTTTAATTCAAATGGAAAAAAAAAGTCAATCTGATTATTCTACACTTCTGGTGAGTTGATTAAAATATTTCAGTCTGGCATGACTAAATTCCTATCTCATGTAATTTTGTTCAATGATATATAGTAAAGAATTTGTATATGATCACTCAATTCATTTCATTTCAGGAGAGATTCCTAATATAATATTCTTGATGATCACTTCTGTTTGTTCTTTTCAGGTATAGCAATTATGCTAATGTTGACTGATCTTTGTTTTCTCTCTTCTCCATCTCTAATTTTTTTTCTAATATTTTTTCCCCCATCTCTTAAATCTTAGAACACCTACCCAGCTCTCCTCATCATGTACTTAAGCTTATGCATGCCAGGTCTGATTTAACATTCCCTAACACAATTACTAAGCAATTAAGCTTTTATTTTTATGTTCTTTACTTATTTTTACTCCATTTTACTCCATTTTTTTTACTCCTACTTCTTCTCCAGCTCTTAGTTTTTGTTTGTTTTTTTCTCAAATCTTTGATTCCTGATTTATATTTCATTTTTTGTTTCTTTTGAGACAAGAAAATAAGTTGTATCAAATTTCTTCTGTTCTATATATTAATTCAGTTTTCTAATTTAAATATTATAATTAAAATTTTGACTCCAGAAACTATACAACTATTGAATAACAACACCCCACTTTCCTTAGCCCCTCGTAGTCCCTGGCAACCACTACTGTATTTTCTGCTTCTATGAATTTGACTACTTTAGATACCTCATATGAGTAGAATCATACAATATTTGTCTTTCTGTGCCTGGCTTATTTCACTTGGCATGATGTCCTTCGGGTTCACTCATGTTGTCACAAATGGCAGGATTTCCTTCCTTTTAAACACTGAATAATATTCCATTGTATGCATACACCACTTTTTTATCCATTAATTTGTCTGTAGACACTTGGGTTGTTTCCAGAGCTTGACTACTGTGAGGAGTGCTGCAATGAACATGGGAGGACAGATACCTCTTCAAGATCTTGATTTCAATTATTTTGGGTATATGCCCAAGAAGTGAGATCATATGGTGGTTCTATTTTTAATTTTTTTAGTAAGTTCTATAAGCTTTTCCATACCTGTTGCTTTATTGTGCATGTCCACTAACAGTGTGCAAGTGTACCAATTTTCTACAGCCTTACCAGCACCTTACTTTTGAGTTTTTTAATAGTAGCCATTTTAACAATTAACAATATGGTATTGTGCACTTCAAAATTTGTTTATTGGGTAAATCTCATATCAACTGTTCTTACCACACATAAAAAATAAGCAACAGGAAATTCTGGGTGATGTTGGATATTTATATTTCCTTGATTGTGGTGATGGTATCACTGGTGTTTTATAAAAACTCATCAAACTGTACATAAGAAATCTGTGCAATTCTCTATAAAATCATAATACCTCAATAAAACTCTTTTTAAAAGTTCGAGTTCTAGAAGTCATACTGTTTATTTTTAAATCCTGATTTTATTAATGACTGGTAGGGTTGTATATTACTGGAATCCTCACTTAATTACTCTGGACTTATATGTAAAATAAAGACAATACTAATAATTAAATTAGGTGTCATAACTAAACAGGTGGTGCTGGGCCAGGCAGACAGTGGTGCTCCATAACGTTAGCAATGCTCTTGCACACCCTCCTCTGTGCTTTGTATTCCTGTACCCCAATGTCTCTCAGAGACCCTACACTGCTCCTGGATTTTCTGTTGTTAATTTTTTGTCTATTTTATTTTATTTATTTTTATCTTTATTATTTATATCTGTCTACCAATTTAAACATCGAAAATCTAACCAATTTTTATACATTTCCCAACCTGGGGTGACCTGGTTTCCTGAGAAAGCAATGGTGGCATAACGGAAAGTAAACAGAACAGAACTTGATCCCACAAAACTGACTGAAACCTGATAAGATGTGAGGGCCAGGAGGGGATAGACGAAAAGTACTCTACTTGCAGCAATGTTACTACTGAAGATTGAACAAAACAATTGAAAAATCCTGGGTAGAGGACTCTAATGTCAGATTTACTACCCCAAACAAATGGGTGACAGATGTGGCTACTGATAGCTCTATGGATCTAGAAGATTCCATTAGACATATTCAGAGTAGCTGGAACATATATACCTATTATTATTTTTTTTAATAATTTTTATTTGAAATATATTTTTATTGATTTCAGAGAGGAAGGAAGGAGGAGAGAAAGATAGAAATATCAATGATGAGAGAGAATCATTGATTGGCTGCCTCCTGCACATCCCCTGTTACGGATAGAGCCCACAACTTGGGCATGTGCCCTGACCAGGAATCAAACTGTGTGACCTCCTGGTTCATAGGTCAATGCTCAACCACTGACCCACACCAGCCAGGCTACACCTACTATTATATTTAATTAGTGAATTCTCTGTATATGGGATAAAGTTCTACATAAAATATTCTTCCCATTCTATATAAGGTTTTAACTGTGAATCTTTTTTCCAAATATTCAAAATAAATGAAAATTATTTTCATTTTTCTTGTCTATTTACCATTTTAGTTCCCCTTGCTTTGAGTTTGCTTTTTTATATCTGTCTCATCCCAAGGACTTAGAACTATTAGACTCTATATCTTCCTGGAACTGCTATAACCAAAGGACAGAGTCACTCTATCTCCTGAACATAGCCTCACCCAGGGAGATCAAGGCAGAATCCAGAATGTATTTCTCCCCTCTAGAAGTAAAATGTAAACATGTTTAGCAGAGTTGATTTCTGCCCAGAGTAATACAGGCTATAAAACCATACCATCTTCAAATATCTGAAAGGCTATTATATAAAACTAGTGACCTGGTGCACAGATTTGTGCACATTGAAAGGAAATTAGTTAGAAGGTGGCTGGTGGGGCAGGGCTGGGCAAGATGGGCTGGACATACCCTGAAGCTAACCTCCCATAGTCCCTCCCTGGCATTTGTGGAGTGAGCGGGTCCCTCTGGCAGGGCGGGGGGGGGGGGGGCCGACAGTGTCCCAGCAACAACATAACCCAAGGCTGAAGGTAGAATCGCATGACCCTGCAAGGAATCGGGCTCCCTCCTCTCTGATTTCAGGGTGCACCACCCGAGAACCACCGCTGCCAAGTCATTACAGCTCAGCAGCTCCTGCATTAAGCGTCTGACCCCTGGTGGTCAGTGCACATCATAGCACCAGTTGGATGGTCGGACACTTAGCATATTAGCCTATTATAGCCTCTATAATAAAAGGCTAATATGCAAATTGACCAAATGATGGAACGACCAGTTGCTATGGCATGCACTGACCACCAGGGGGCAGATGTTCAACTCAGGAGCTGCCCCCTGATGGTCACTGTGCTCCCACGGCGGGAGTGCTGCTTAGCCAGAAGCTGGGCTTATGGCTGGCGAGTGCAACAGAGTGCAGTGGCAGTGGTAGGAGCCTCTCCCGCCTCAGTGGCAGCGCTAAGGATATCCAACTGCCAGGCTGAGGGACCCCCCCACCCTGCCCCAAGTTCACGAATCTCATGCACCAGGACTCTGATATATAGATAATCACCAAAAAGAACAAGAATAATATAATGGGGAAATATTACTTGAAGGTTTAATATTAAGTTTGATACATTTCTGAAAAAAGAACTGGCTCTCTAGTAAGGTACCAAGGCCCTGTCCCGGGTAGTATTACAGGAGAAACAGTGTGATTTCCTGTTAAACAGTGTTTTAGCCAATTGGACAAACCAGTCACATCAATGCTATCAAGCTGTGCTTTGGGGAAGTTCAGAGTTCTGTGGCAGGGGAGGAGGACAAGCTTACTTCTTCCTCCTAACCCAAAGTTGCCGCACTTTTCATCTGTTTTGTATTTGGGGATCACATATTTGATATTATTTGGAAAAAAGTTATGGTGGTATAATAATGTTGTAACTGGCTAGCCTAGATGACATTTAAATGCCCTTTCATCTCAATAATTCTGTGATATGATTTTAAATGTCTATGATTCAATATAAAAATATAAAGTTAAGAAACAATTAAAAAGGTTGGCCTATCATTCCCCTCCATTTATTTTTTAATAACCAGTTATTTAAATAGCATAACATAATAAAAATAATAATTTTAAGACAGTGTGGCAAATGTACTATTCAAGATAAAGGGAGGTTTAGCCTAATGTTTGCTTATGTATCAGGAGGTAAATTAAAAAGATTAGTAAGAAGTCACCAAATCCATAGAGTACAAAAATTACTCCCTAAATATGCAGTATATTCTATAGGCAGCTAAAATATTACTTAAGATATCCTTTACAAATACTTATATCCATTATGATTCAATTGTAAAATAATGTGCTGTTTTCAAAGGAACTAGCATAATATTTGTGGTAAATAAATTTTCCTTATAATCCAGAATGCTTGTAAACGATGCATTATACATTATGTAACAGCAAGATTTGGCCTCTCTTTACACAGTTTGCAGTAATAAAACTAGACTTTTATCCTGGTTTACTCAAGGATTAGAAATTTCCATATGAAAAGCCATGATTGTGAATTTTAATATGAGTAAAATTCCCAGTTCCATAAAATGGAAACATCCAATTACTTAAGTATATTTGTCATAAGGAACAAATAAAGCAAGAATTTGACTCGGTATTTATTGAGTGCAGATGATATAGAGGAAGTATGGATGCTGGTTTCCATTTTCTTATTTTCTATTGGTAACATGAAACATTCTCAGGGATACTGCAGCTTCTGTGGGTTACAGCATTTCTGCCACCTGTGACTTCAGGTAGCTATGAGAATCCTGCAGTCATGAACAACCCGGGTTCTTGGATGATGTTCTGTCATTAACATTTTCTCATTATGGTTCTGCTATTCTCTTTGCATACTTGAAAGGACGGGAAAATGGATTAAGAAAATAGCCATGTGTTCATAGAAATAAAATTCTCTCCTGTGAACATATATGTTTGAATCATTGCTGAATTAACAAAAGACATATCCAAAACAGGAATCTCCGTGTTCCATTTTCTATGTAATTCCTGAAGACTCAATGTTGAAATTTCCACACTTTTATGTAACTTTAAAGAGGATTATGTTTCACTAGAGATCCATAACTTCCAGTAAGTATGGGACATAGTAGTATTAATTAAAAAAAAATAATTCTGGTACTTCACAGGCATGTTTTCTGTCTGTCTGTTTGTTTGTTTCATTTCTACTTAAGTGAAAACTTTGGGAATTTGGGGTCAGGCCAAATAGCATACTAAACATAAAAGACCAAAAATAAGATGTGCTTGATGACTGACCATTGTTTGCCCTTCTTAAGCAAACTTGAATTTCTTGTAGTGACCAAGTAATGACAATTAGTAAATTGATCAGTTTCAATGAACAAGTGAAATACTCCCCAGCTGATTCTGTCATCAATGTAAACATGTTAGTTTTATAACAGTGTATATGTATGTGCATCTGTTCAATTACTTTTTGTTATCAATTTATTATTGCATATTATGATAATGCTGTATTCAAACAACATTTTTAGAACGTGTATTTATAGCCTACCTACCACGTGCAAGGTACCAGAGCATTACCCACTCCTGAACTTCACACTCCAGTGAGAGGGTTTAATCTTGTAAAGCACTAAAAGCTTCCTAGGGAGTAATAGGTGCTCTAGGAGGGGGTATGGGTAAGTTCCTATGAATAATTAGAAGACATAAACATTATGACTGTAGTAGGTTCAGGGAAGTTTTTATGAGTGAGATGGCACTGGAAATTAGCTTTAAGGAATGAAAGAATTTTGAAGGGGAGAGAAGTAATGAGGGAAGAGTTGGGGGAGAAAAATATACTAGGTAGAAAGCTTAGTGTGGAAAAAAAAAAGAATTGTAGAAGCAGTTCTCCAAAAAGAGTTATAGGATGCGGTCAATGCCAAATATTTCACTCTATCATTCACAAGATCAAATCTAGAAGAGGCCGGTAGGGAATATTCAACATATAATTTTTGGAGCTGTTTTCTAGGACCATTTCCTGCCCTTTGAAAGGACAGTGAGTACAATGTCCCTAGGACATAGTCTATTTTGAAAATATCCCACTCTGAAAATGGCACCAAATGCTCAATGTAATACTCAAAATCCAACCAAAACATACAAGTTAATGCATTCCAATTTCATGTTTATGTGTCATTTGCAAAATAAAAAAGCATACTGTTTAGAAGGGCGTTTTCATTTTAAAAAGTAAGGTTACAAGGATACAGAAAGAATGCTTTCTGTGAGAAAGAAGCCATTTTAACAACTGTTTTTTCCAAATGCTTTACATTCTTGGGGGGGGGAGGGAGTATTTGTGAGCATAAGGATTGATTTAGCCAAAGAATAATCTTGGTAGGGGAAAAAGGCATTAAGTGATGACATAAGCATCTCATTTAAGTGGGCTTTGTTTTATTGGTAATTGGAAATTGCTATTTCATTCAAACATAAACATCTGAAGTATACAGTCAGGTAGCCCCTATGACTCACATACTTTATTCCAATTCAACTTTTGCCTGCTCTGAAAGTACTTTAGACAATTAATCTACGACTTTATGGTAAGGTCACCTTATCAACAAGTCTGTGCTTTCACTTATTTACTTATATCAAACCCTTTTTCTGACAAATGAAAGATGTTCTTATTATGCCAAAAGAATTCTGGTCAAGGGCACATGCCCTAGTGTGGGCTCAATCCCCAGTAGAGGCCATGCAGGAGACAGCCAATCAATGATTCTCTCTCTCATCACTGATGTTTTTAACTCTCCCTCTCCTTTCCTCCCTGAAATTTATAAAATAGTAGAGGCCTGGTGCGTGAATTCGTGCACCAGTGGGGTCCCTCAGCCTGGCCTACAGGATTGGGCCAAAATTTGCTCACCGACATCCCCCGAGGGGTCCTGGATTGTGAGAGAGCATAGGCCAGGCCGAGGGACCCCAATGGTGCATGATCGGGGCCGAGGAGGGACACGGGAGGCTGGCCAGTTGGGTAGAGCATATCTGGCCCTTCTCGCTCAGTCCTGATGGGCCAGACTCCAGCAGCAAGTTAACCTACTGGTTGGAGTGTCTGCCCCCTGGTGGTCAGTGAACGTCAGGGCAAACGGTTGAGCAGTCTTAGTATATTATTAGCATATTACGTTTTGATTGGTTGAACGGACAACCAACTGGACACTTAGTATATTAGGCTTTTATTATATAGGATATTTTTTAAAAAATATGAACTGGGATATTAATTTGAAAGATACCCAAGAGTCTTAATTCCATGAGCAGCACTGCAGCAGCATCTTTTGTTCCTTCATAATTACCCTAAAATGTGGTAAATACCCCATATTCCATTTTCTTTTTTCATTGCTGTTTTATTCATGAGGAGCCCACCAGAATCAGTAGCCAGACCAACACAAAGCATTCTTTATAAGAAATTTGATTTCTCTATATCACAACTTGAAAACATAAGGCATTAAAATGATAGCATTTATATTTATTTTTAATTGTTCTAAATTCCCTTTTAAAAATGGCAATTTAATTTATTTTTTTTTGTATTTCTGAGCTATGAGGATTTAAAAAAGAATGAAGTAAGATGCAGGAGTAAAAGAATACAAACTGCCTAGCCAGTGTGGGTCAGTGGTTGAGCATCGGCCTATGAGCCAATGCTCATAGGTCAGGGCACACACCCAGATTGAGGGGTTGATCCCGATAGGAGATGTGCAGGAGGCAGCTGATCAATGATTCTCTCTCATCATTGATGTTTCTATCTCTCTCTCCCTCTCCCTTCCTCTCTTAAATCAATAAAAAGATATTTTTTAAAAAATACAATCAAGGAAAAGAATGAAGATGTTAGAGATAAAACAATATCCTAAAAAGATGCCTGCATATATTCTTTTTTCAGCAGTCTCCAGTGACTCACTCTGATTTAAAAGTCCTTTCCTTTTCCTTTCTCTTAATATTGAAATAATATTATTTGTCATGTTACATATTTACAGTATCAGAAACATTAGTAGATCTTTATAAGTACACTAAAATCGCTATGAAAAGATGATTCAAAGCAGTTCATTTACTTCTGAATTTCAACGTATTCTGAGACATTATAATGAATGTATTATATTATAGACACAATAACCACTTTGAATGATGCAATTGCTTTTTAAACAATAATGAAGGTAAAAGGAAGGAAAAGTTTCCACACATAATGGCTTTCTGAGGACAATTTCTAAAATTATATAAAAAGCAAATACGTAAATTATTTGTGACTGTTCTTGAAGGAAATAAACCAAACATGATCAGAATTAGTCAACTATCATCAAATTACAGCTGTTCTACACAATAGTAAACACATGGGTTATGTATTTCAAAAAAAATGCCAGACAAGCTCTGTTTCTAGCTTATGTTTCCTTTTATGAAAAAAAGAAAAGTAAATAGAAAATATAATGTTGTACATTGGGAAAATTGTATAACAATAACAATATTTTTCAAAACCACCCCCACTGTAACTATTCTGAGGCTACACAATGTGTGGTCATTGTCACGCAACTCATTATAGCTCAGAACAGAAAAGCATTATGTACCTGAATCACTGCACAGGAGAAAATCAAAGATGGAATATAATAAGAGGAGAAGCACTGAGGTAGAGCTTTTTATTTTGTAAGGTGTTAGCTACAATTATTAAGAACTTTCTGCTAGACACAATATTAAACATTTTATATCTATGTCATCATTTCATCTCCACAACACTAGTAGGGGTTACTACTATTATTTCTGTTTTACAGGTTATGAGGACAGAGAGATCAAATGATGCTCTAGGAATCATAGTTCGTAAGGTGGCAAATGGGAGCACAACCCACATACTAGATTTACTTGTTCAGAACTAACTGGTTTACTCGGCCAAGGCTTCTGGCGTAGCATCCGAGGAGCAAGCAGGTAGATGTGGGAACATAGTGCTGCCAAGACAAGAGGGCCCTTGTGCCACATTCCGAGTTTTGGAGAATATTTGAGATGGAGGGAAGGGAGTAGACAGAATCAATTTATACCCCTAGGGGTTACAAACATATCACGTTAGTGCGCAAGTAAGGGGGCCAGAGGAACATGGCTAAGATGACGGAAGCCTATGGCCCAGCAGAAGGCAGAAAGCCTATGGTCCTCCCTCCCAGGTCTATCCCATGTAGAGTCTCCCAGCCAGAGAAGCAGAGCTTCATCTATCACCAGAGATTCAAAGACATGCTGAGCATTCTCACCACGGGACACCGGAGTTTGTACACGGTGACAATCTCAGGCTGACTGGCCAACCACCTTACCTTCTACCTTCTATCTTCTATGTATCAAATGTTTTCAGTATTTTCCCCAAAGTTCAGCTGGGCATGATCATCACCTGACCACACCAGCGACTAGATGCTGAAGCTGCCAGTTGTCACTCAACATCTCTGCCTGTGAATATGCCAACTGATGAGCAAGTAGTGTTGATTTGAAAGACTTTTATGCATTTATGAGATTACATTTATTTACTCTTTTCAAATTAAACCTAGAATTTTTACAATGAGCATATCCATTTTGAATGCAAATGCACATTAAAATAATTATTAACATTATTTTAAGGGAGAAATCTGGCAAGATCTTAATGTTAGACATTCTGTTTATACCACCCAAAACCTTTATTTAGTCATCAAATGTTTATTTTTTCTAAGGAACGTGTTTATTTAATTCCATGCCTTTTATAAGGAAGGCAGTAGAATAGAAGCACAGAGGGACTAAAGGATTTTCCAAACAAAACTGTAATTTATCTAAGCTGCCCTTTGAAGTCTGGATTTTGAACAGCTGATATGTGCTTCAAGGAAATCTTGGCAGTGGGAAAAGACGGCCATTGCCACATGGAGAAGACTGGGTGGACGAGTGCCCCCGAAGGAGACAGTAACCGGTATTCTGTAAAGCACATTATCAAGCTGCATGTTCCGTTTTTATTTATTTCATTAGATATACGGTTTAAGTATTCCAGCTTTATTGAAACAATGAAATAGGAAATAAGGGGGAAAGCCACAATCCTATGCTTAGGTCAGGAAGTGTTGAAGTGGAGCCAACAATGGTGAGATAGAATTGATCATCCAAAGGTGTCAAAAGAAGTGGAAACCCATGGGATGAGAGTTGGCATTCCAAGGTTCAGCCACTCCTTCTGGGAGGGGAATGTGTCTTATAAATGAAATTACTTGAATTGTGTATTTTCAATGAGAAACAGCTGTAGGAACCCATAGTCAGACTTTTTGAATACTCAGTAAGGCTGCAGAAGTAGAACCTTGAAATACACAGTTTGAGGTGAGCCAGGGTTTCCCATGTGGAAACAAGGCTTACCCTGTGTGCTGGAGCTGCCATCTCTAGCCAAGTGGCAGTGAGTCTAATAGTTCTCTGCTCCTCCGAGATGTGGATTGGCGACTGAACCTAATACATATTTTGTAAGAAATAAGGAGACACCAAGCATGGAGATTATGTGTGTATCCTCAATTTGGGGCACACCATTTGAACAAGCAAATCGAAAAGTTGAATAAAACCAACCAAAAAAAAAATGGGTCTGAATCCTCATCATTCTTGCTAATAGTAGAACCAGAGACCAGCCTTGCGGTCTATCTTAGCTGATCAGCAGTTTCCTTTCAACTCATATTTGAGCAATCTGGGTTCTGTCCAAGTTCAGCATTTTATTATCTCACTATTTTGGCACTAATCTCTTGGCTTCTGATCTGGCTATAAATCAATTGACTTCATACCTGAGACTTAGTCAAAAGAAATTTTTTTTTCACTTGGGTATTATGCAGAGACAAAACTAAACAAACCTTAGTCTGGAGGAAAAGAGGCAGTATTTTCTTTATTCATTAAAACATCATCAATTCATACTCAGTCCTTCTTAGGAAGCTATCATTTATTACCAACACTTGAAGTCTCTGTGACTCAATCCATATACACACCATTAATAATCGCCCTAAATGCAGGATTGCCATGCTACTCCAGGCTTCTTTGCCACATTTGTCTATAGTTGCAGACCAGCTGGAATGCTACTTTTCTAATTGCATCAGAGGCGGAGGAGTTCTAAGAGAAAATTGAATCATTTACTTTTCCAACAGAACTGTATCCAAATCATTGAATTAAAGATATGAATATTTTATATTTTATCTGTTATCCTAGTCAAGTCTTGACAAAGTTTTTTTTTTAATTTAAGATTTAGAGAAAAAATGGAATTAATCTTAGGCGTGCAGAATGTTACTTACAGTAAGGCACCATTTGAGAGCTATTAGATAGCATTTCATAAGTTCCCACCAAGTTTTGTTGGATTTAATACTAAAATGGGTGTCATCTTCTTAAAGTGAAGGTTGTTCAGTATTATGTTTAGACCAAGAAATGCAATTTTTGTTTTACTGTTGTATATGCATTTAGAATGTATGTAGAATCTAATAACTTAGCCCACTAGGTTATAGCCATTCATTTCCATTTCCACGTTCAAAGCTAAGCTTTAATGTGTGTTCTTGATAAGCAAGCTAACATCACATAATTACTACCTTTTATTCTCAATAGTTGGTAATGTGCCTCCTGACAGAAGTTTGTTTTTACTGTAACTCTTAGCAATAAATAATTAACAACTAAATATCTTCCACTATATTCATGTTAAATTGAAATACAGAGAACTTTTAAAAAATATTACATCTTGTAAACAAACAAATCATTTCCAACTGAGTCTCCATTATAAGTCTGCTGCCTTGACCAAGACCGTCAGCACTATGTAATTGTGCAAAACAATCTTCACCTTTAGTTATCTATTCAATTTTCATTGGTCTTTCTTCCCTATATTGTAACCTAACATTTGGAAAAGTAGTGGTAGAAAAAGTAGGAAGAATTCAGAACTGAACTTTGATATGACACTGGCTTTAAGAGACTGAAGGTGAAGAGGAAGAAGCCAGTTTGAAATTCAATGTAGTTACTTTTCCTTCTTAAAGTAATACTAAGACAAAGGAGCATACATTTCCATCTAAGCCTTTTTACTTGAATTGGGAAGCAGTATATTTGGTTCATAGAGAATTAAAGAACCATCACAATATGCAGAAGAAATGTGAAAACTGTCCAAGAACCGGAGTGGGAAAGGGGAACCGTCTTCCTCACAGAAGCAGCCCTAGCTCCGCAGAGGACACGGGAGGAACAAAGGGAAGGTGCACGTAGCAAAGTCATTTGCCTTTTATTCTGAAAAGTGTTGATGATGAATTAATTGGTGTCTCATCTTTTTTTTTGCTGTTACAGAATCAGCAAATAGTGATGAAAAGACCTTTCCCCCTGCAACCCACAGGAAGAATAGTTAGGGCTGATTATTGAGCTGTCAACCCCCTGGCCCTCTGAGGAGAGGACTTGTGTGTGGAGTTGAGGGATCTACAGGTGGTGGAGGCCAGGAACCACTTCCAGGTGAACTGGGGAGAGGCAGGGCAGCAGAAGAGATGGTCGCAGGATGGTAGATGGAGCAGCAGTGTAGTGGGCACAGTGAAGGGCCAGCAGGGGATGCTTTTCTGTTTAGAAGGAGAAATGGGAGCCACATGGGCCAGTGGGGACATCCAACGTGGGGGAGGGGGCATTTGGGACAGGATGAGTGGAAAGAGGGGAATATCAGGACTGATATGAGGCTTTACTAACTCTCCCAAGTGGAAACTCAGAACCAGATTTAATTTGAATTTTACAAACAACAAAACAAAACATTTCTTATACCAAGTGTCCTGGAGCAATTCATATGATTACATTGTTAACACCTCTTTAAGCTGAATCAGCCCTCATAAATAATTAAAAAAGCAGATCTACTTTTCCCTCAGTTCCTGTGTGTTCCCCAAAAGTTATTAGGTTTTTTAGAATGTTTGCTAAGAACTTCAAGTATCTTAGGAATAGTTTCCAGGCACCAGAGTGCTACTGACATAAGCACTTGTAAGTTACCTTTACAATTCAGAACACAAAGAGTTTGTTGCCATAAGAACTGAAACAGGAGGGGTGACATTTATGTTCTAAAACCATTTCTGTCCTTATGTCAAAGCTGTGCATCACTGCCTCATTGTTCCCTGAGCCCTTTAAGCTTGTAACAGTTTTATTATTTTTAATTTATTTTTTAAAATATATTTTATTCATTTTTTTAGAGAGGAAGGGAGAGGGATAGAGAGAAACATAGATGAGAAAGAAGCATCGATCAGCTGCCTCCTGCACACTCCCCACTGGGGATGTGCCCACAACCAAGGTTCATGCCCTTGACCAGAATTGAGCCTGGGACCCTTCAGTCCGCAGGCCAACGCTCTATCCACTGAGCCAAACCAGTCATGGCAAAAGTTTTATTTTTAACTGAAAACTTTGAAAATTTATTTTCAAATAGAGAATGTGTATATCTCCTAAGAATGGGAATGTTAGGTCCACTGTAAAAATTATAATAAACCAAATAACCGGCTTACAGCCTGTTATGCTTGTATGATGGCAGATAAAGACCCAAGGCAAAGGAATTGACAATAAAACTGCATCCTGCTTCACACTAGTGGGGTTCGCCACAAAAAACTCTCCAAGAATGCCATTCATTTGTATAAGGATTCATAACTATGCAACGCCGCTGCTAAGGATCCTTAGCCATGCACAAGTCTCTTTTCTTATTCCACCAGTTTGGATTTAGACCTCTTAAACTACATGAATAATCAACCAATTTTGTCTTGAAATACTTGTGAGCTATATAAAAGGTGGTAAGTAGGCAGGATAGAAAGTGTACTTTTTACTACACAATGGAAATCAGGCAATGCTTTTCCACGATGGTGTGACAAAATACTTGTGGTTTTTAAATTTAATTATTTCTCCCTTGAAAAACATTCTCCTAATTTATTATCATAAAATAATTACTGATTACTATGCATTAGATATGGTATTATTAAAGTATATTTATTTGGGGTACTTCTTCTCTTGTTGAATATTAAAACAAAATGTTCTAGGCATGGTAACTTTATACAAAAAATACTTGTGTGCACTTAAAAATTAACTATATAACAAAGTGTCTTTTCATAGCTATTTTTAATTAAACAAAGAATAAAAAAGAGGCACTCATAAATAAAGATGATCTAATGCAAATGTTAATTTAAAGATTTTTTTTCCTCTATAACCACAATAACAATTATTCAATATGCCTCATTCATTGGAATGAAACAAATTATAAAAGGACATTGCTTTTCCTTGTATATAGTAATCATCTACATAGAACCCTGACCTAATGTCTGACTTTTAGCAGTTATTTATACATTAATTAACTATATGCACAGGGAAGTTGTGCACACCTGGCAAATTCTGAAGTCAATTGTTTCTTCTGCCCCCTTATTGAGTGCTCCACGACATCCTGAGCAAGCAATTCAATTATGCTTCAGGGCTGCAGGTGAAAAGAAAGGTCCACTTGAGATGGTTTCTGAGCTTTGGCCCAGTGACAAAAAATAATCAAGATCTGATATTCAACCTTTTCCCACTCAAAACATATTTTTGAATTGAAATTGAATGTACGAAATGTGAAATTATGTGGCCTTTAAACTTAAGGAGAAATATCAGATTGCCCCCTATACAAACATAACATTACTCGCTGGGTGGTGTTATATTGGGATTCTATATGTGAAGTGACAAGCAAAGAAACATGACTCCAGCGCATGTTATTATGTCCTATAAAATGCAACGCACTGATTGAAAGGAAAACAGTATTTTCAATCTGCATTCAGGTAACCACTGAAAAAAGTTAATAGCCACCTTTTAATCTTCCTACAGGAGCTTGAAATCTTTTAACGTATCCACAATTATGGTGTTTTTAAACTTTATATGAATTATAAATTACATATATATCTACATCTATATACACACACAGATATATAAACATATATAAATTCTATATAAAAAAAGGCTAATATGCAAATCGACCAATCGCTCTGATGCACACTGACCACCAGGGGGAAGATGCTCAACACAGGAGCTGCCCCCCTGGTGGTCAGTGTGCTCCCACAGGAAGAGCACTGCTCAGCCAGAAGCCGGGAGTGGGCATAAGCTGTCAGTTGACATCTCCCAAGGGCTCCCAGACTGTGAGAGGGTACAGGCCGGCTGAAGGTTCCCTCACCCCGCAAGTGCATGAATTTCGTATACTGGGCCTCTAGTATATACATAATTATTGTCAGGATAAACAAAGCCAAGCAAAAGCTCCCCAGGTAAACCACTTTATTATTTTCTAACTCAGGAGCCACTGACTTATTTTCTTGAGAATGAAATGCTTTTTAATTCCTTTAAATTTTTCTTATGTTTGGTAATAGGCATTCATGAATAATGAAGAAGCAAGGGTCTGATGCAAATTGAATAGGTAGGTTTCTAAAGAAAAAGAACAACTCAACCGAGAAAAGAAAATATTTATTCTTTTTCCTAGAGACCCTGGAAAATTGAGCAAAACTAGTTATGGGGATGGCATTAATTCCCAATGAATATTTTTAGGAAAACCATGTGAACCCTGAACTACCTTCTGGTTAAAGCACATGAGTGTACATGATTATAATACAAATATTTTAATTAATATTTTGATTTAAAAATCTAATGCTATGAACTATTTCCTGATACAGTGCCATAAAATATAGCACATGTTTTTCATAACAATATTATATCTAATTTTAAGACTCAAAGATTTATTCCTAATACAAAGGATTGAAACCTTTAAATTTTGCCCAAATGTCCACCAAATATTTGAAAACGTTCCCAAGTTTCGGATTTTATTAATATACTAGAGTCCTGATAAATGAAATTCGTGCGGGGAGGGGTGTCCCTCAGCCCAGCCTTTACCCTATCATAATCTGGGACCCCTCAGGGGATGTTCGACTGCTGGTTTAGATCGGGCCTAAACCTGCAATTGGACATCCCTCTCATAATCTGGGACCCCTTGCTCCAGAACCACCCACCTGCTTGCTTCTAACTGCCTGCCTGTTCGCTCCTTACCACTTCGCTTGAAGCTCCTTAGCTCTGCCCTGGAGGCAGGAGAGGCTCCTGCCACCACCAATGTGCTCACCAGCCTGGCTTCTGGCTGACCCTGTGGTGGTCCGTGCACATCATAGCAACGGGTCGTTTTGGTCACCCTTATTCTGCCATAAGGGTCACTGGGCTTTTATTATATAGGATAATTATACATGGCTGTATGAATGACACCTTCAACTGCCAAGTCCAAAATTTAATTTTTATTCTTTCATCTATCTATTGTTTATCCTAATTTACAGATGTATCATTAGAATTTCTAATCTCCTATATTTCCCTGAATTTCCACCCAACCCTCCCGCCCCCACACCATAGCCTATCAGCCATTTTCAATATATTTTTCTTCATAGAAAGAATTACGTTTTATACACTTGTCTGATTTTATTTATTACATATCTTACGTAATCCCACTTTTTTGTGAAGAAAATGAATTGTACTTATAACAAAATTAGTACATAATGACCTCAAATAGTAAAAGCAATACTGAGAAAAAAGAAAAAAAAAAAGAACAAAGCCAAAGGTGTCATACTCCCTAACATCAAATCATACTGCAAAGCTACAATAATTTGAACAGTATGGTGCTGGCAAAAAAAAAAAAAAAATAGAAATAGACACATAGACCATCTAATAAAATTGAGAGCACAGAAATAAACCTACATATATATGGTTGATTACATTTCAACAAGGACCCAAAAACATATAATGAAGAAAAGAAACCCCGTTTGATAAATGGTGTTGGGAAAATGGGAATACCACATGTGAAAGATAAAACTAGACCACTGTTTGACATCATACATAAAAATTAACACAAAATGCATTAAAGACTTCAATATAAGAGCTGAAACAATAAAATACATAGAAGAAAACATAGGTACTAAACTTACGGACTTTGGCCTCAAAGAGGATTTTGTAAACTTGACTCCAATGGAAAGGGAAGTAAAAGAAAAAAAAAATGAATGGGACTTCATCAAAATAAAAAGCATCTTCAAAGAAAAACAAGTCATCAACAAAACAAAAAGGAAGTTCACCAAATGGGAGAGATATTTGCAAATGATACCATTTATAAGGGGCTACTATCCAAAATGCATTAAAACTTCATACAACTCAATAACATAAAAACAATACTATTAAAAACTAGGCAAAGGACTTGAACAGACACTTTTACCAAGAAGACATACAAATGACCAACAAATATATGAAAAGATGCTCAACTTCATTAGCTATAATGGAACAACAAATTAAAACCACAATGAGATACTGAGATACCATCCACACCTATTAAAATGGCTATTATCTGCAGACAATAGACTAATGATTCTCAGAGGGAAGCGGGGATGGGAAGAGATTAACCAAAAAAGATACATGCAGATATGCACAACCCAAGTGTCATGAAGGCCTGGGGAGGAGACAGGAGTGGGCAGGAGAGGGTCAATGGAAGGAGAAAAGGGGACATCTGTAATACCTTCAACAATAAAGATAAATTTAAAAAAATAAAGTACTGTTTAAGGATGTTCTATTTCTTAAAAAAAAAAAAGTAATGTTGGAGAGAATATGGAGAAAAGGGAAACCTAATACACTGCTGATTGGAATGTAAATTGTTGCAGCATCTATATAAAACACTATGGAGGTTCCTTAACAATTAAAAAATAGAGCTACCACTGTCTGGTATGGCTCAGAAGTTGAGCATCTACCCTAGAACCAAGAGGTCACTGGTTTGATTCCCAGTCAGGGCACATTCCTGGGTTGCTGACTCAATCAGCAGATAAAGATGTGGAACATGTATATGAAATACTACTCAGTCATAAGAAAAGATGAAATACTACCATTTGCAACAACATGGATGGATCAGGAGAGTATCATGCTAAGTGAAGTAAGTCAGTGAAATCATATGGAATTGCACACCTGAAATGTATATAATGTTAACCAATATCAACACAGTAAATTTAATTAACAAAAGAATCTATTATGATGGGACATATTGCATTCCCCCCAAAATAATCCCCTTTTTCCTTTTATTGGTTGTTCTGAATGTTAGATATTTTTTTTCCCATGGGGATCAAAAGGTACCTAAGTATATTATTGCAAATAGAAAAAACAGGGAGGAAAAGAAAATTTTGTTAGTATTTCCCCACTTAGTTTGTGTGTGAATTTTTAATATAATGGAGGGATGTAAATAATTAAAATGTCAATATGTCAGTGAACATGTTTCAGCAGTTCACCTTTATATAAATTATAAATAAAAATGTTAAAATTTCTGGGAAATGCCAGCATTTTGATTTTTTAAAAGAAATAAATTTCAATATTGTTTGTAGCATTTTTAATAATACAGTTAATAGATTCCATTCTTTCATTATGTTTTTTTTACTTGTCCTATATGCAACTACATTCTGATAATGTATCTCCTGGGCCAGTCCTGTAAATGTGCTGTTAAAATACACTAAAATAGCCAAGTACAGAGCAAGGTTAAAACTCTTTTTAAAAAGCACTGTACTTAACCAAACAGTACATCTAATAGTGTGGCCACTCTGCTTGTACAAAGAGGCAGAACAAGTTAGTACATAAATATAAGAATAAAACTTCTAGAAATCTGTCCTACATTCACAATAACACACCAAGTAGGGATGAGAAAAGTTTTAAGTTTGTAAGTCATTAAAAAATCTATAATAATTATAGTCTGAAAAATCATGAAATTATGTTAACGGTAGCCATAGAAAATTATCAATTTAGCTCCCTTGGTATTTTTCATGTAATCAATGTGGCTTTTGTTAAACCCTATAAGATTTTTCTCCTAGGATACTGCATGATTGGATCAGGTGAATAGCTTCCACTAAACATAATTTTAGATTAAGATTAGTTGGCTGAATTCAATATGAAAAAGTTCAATTCCATGAAAGCAATTAAATGAGGAATGCTCCCTTCCCCTTAATAAAACAATCTTTAGCTCTTTAATGGTTTAGGTTTGACTATAGTTAGAATGGGTTTGGGGATTTTGCTTGTATCCAATAATAAAGCCATATCCTCAGCACAAAGAAGAGTTTTACCCTTTTGTGTATAAAGTCAGGATGGAAAGCTCCAAGTTCAAGAGCAGTATGAAACCTTGTCCCCCATGCCCTGCCAGTCCCAGAAACGTAGGTTTTTTTTATTGTCATTTTTAAGTAAAATTTTAACATGGACAGTGTTGAAAAAGACTAGAAAATTTGAAAGTATTCCTGTGAGTGTTATGTGAGGATTCCTACTAGTCTTGACTTTTATACTGGTATTTAAAGCCCTAGTTCTTTTATAACCATCAGGAGACACAGGTTAGAATTGAGCTATGCTCATAACCAATTCCACACCCCAGTGTTGAAGTTCTCAGAAAGCTTACCAAGCTTTCCAAATATTTCATGATGCCTTTAAGGCTATCTACACATAGTTTTGGAAGCATGGGAATTGTCAGATAAGAGGTATTATGGCTTAATTTTGCTTGCTCCCCAAATAAAATATTGACCCAAAGAGATATGTAAGGATTTCTCAAGAAGCAACAGGCTCAGACTTCGAAGTAAATTGAAATAATATGATTTTTGTTATCTAGAAACACAAATTTCCCCATTAAATGGCTCATCCAGGCATGATTGTATATTTCCTTAAAGCAAACAGGTCATAATGATCCTGTTTCCTATTATATCCTCAATGCATAGGGTGGTCCTTAATATATCATAGGCATTCAACAAATATTTGGGGAAAAAAAGACAAAATAAATGTACTATATACATTCATTATCCCTTACATGGATTATTAAAATAACAACTTATTTAATATATCTGCTCCATTTCTGCTCCTCTTAAATCTATGCCTTGCTCTGCTGACAATGTGAACTTTCTAGATTACAGGACTGATCTTTTACTCCATTTCATATTGTATTTCCTAAAGGTTCAAGTTTAAGTGCCTTAGGATATAAGGCAAGGCCATTCTCAGGATGAACTGTCCTAACTGTCCAAACATTTTTAGCAGTGCCCTTCACATAACTGTCTTTCAACAATTTTGAAGGTTATTATTAAACATATTATGTAGTTTCAAACTTTCTTGTTTCCTCATAGTGCAACAAATTCAGTGTGTCAATGGTTGGTTGGTTTGTCTGTTTATGTATTTAAATTATTATCTGGCAGCTAAAATTCAGAAGAAATTCCAGAGGGATAAAAAGAATTTTGTCCCATCAACAAAACAACAAGAGAGCCCACTGCATGGGAGAACATATTTGCAATGTTACTTCCAATAAGGGTTCAATCTTCAACATTTACAGGGAACTCATACAATTTAACAAAAGGAATATAAACAATCCAATCAAAAAATGGGCAAAGGACCTAAATAGAAAATTTTTGAAGGTGGACATACAAAAGGCCAAGAGGCATATGAAAAAATGCTCAAAGTCACTAATCTTCCATGAGATGCAAATCAAAATGACAAGAAAATATCACCTCACACCTATTAGAATGGCTATCAACAACAAATCAATGAACAATAAGTGCTGGCAAGGATGTAGAGAAAAAGGAACACTAGTACACTGCTGGTGGGAATGCAGACTGGTGCAGCCACGATGGAAAACAGTATGGAGTTTCCTCAGAAAATGAAAAATGGAA
>NW_006383008.1:4653359-4663614 GCF_000327345.1 Myotis davidii
TGGGCACTGGGGTCCCCCCAAGGGAGGGGCCAAACCCTGAGCTGTTTTCTGTAGGGAGATGCCTCCAGGGATATGCCTATAGGGGTGTGGGGGTGTGGGGTGGGTCGTGGGGGGGTGGCATTTCACAGAAATGCAGTAAACACAAACACGGACACACACAACTGTGGTACATCCACACAATGGAATACTACGCTGCAATAAAAAAGTAGGAAAAAGAAGGCATTGATGGACTGGCTCCCGGCACTGGAGAGCATTATGCTAAGTGAAATTAGCCAGCAGAGAAAGAAAAGTATCATATGATCTCACTCATTTGTGGAATATAATGAATAACATAAACTGATGAACAAAAATAGATACAGAGATATAGAAGCATCAAACAAACTATCAAAACACAGAGGGAAGGCGAGGTGGGGTTGGGGCGTGGTAAGAGATCAACCAAAGGTCTTGTATGCATTCGATAAGTATAACCAATGGACACAGACAATGAGCTTCATGTCATCAGATTTACAGAGTTCTTAAATTTAGGGCAGCTTAATGATGTTCAAAGTGGATAGATATAGTGATAAACAAGTATCAAATTTCATAGCTTGGTTCCACAAATTAGAATAAAGATGTTGTTAAAAACATTCTTAGAAAAATATATATTTGTTATAAAAATATGGCAGTTATGACAAAAATATTAAAGGACTGGAGCTTGTATAAGAGTCTAATGTAATGACTCTCCTTGTCAGTAAGTTGTCTATGCAACCTATTTAAAGCATTAGTAGAAATTAAATATATTAGATGCCAGCTCCAGAAAAATTGAAAACAAACAAAAAACTTTATTCTCATACTTCAGACCACAAAAGCACTTAAGTTAAAAACAAATTCAAACATGTATAGGTAACATATAGGTAAATAAATTCCCCACATTTCTCCATTCTTAACTTTGCTGTCATAATTTAGATAAATTACATAATTTAATTATGTATCTAAATTACATAATTTAGATAAATTAATTGTTAAAATACATTACATTTTATTTTATACATGTAAAAAATGCATATATTTTATGCATTATGTAAAAATTGTCAGTATTTAATATATATTTGCATTAAATTAGAGTGCAGTTGATATAATAATTAAATTACTTAATAACATAATCATTTTAATAAAAGAGCATTCTTTCATATTTCTTTATAGTTGAAAGAAAAAAATTTAAAATTTTTTTCTATGGATTTCATGTGTATTGACTAAAACAGAAAAACTAATATAGATCAAATTAATTCCTTTTTCTCTTATCTGGAATTTATCCTCATATAACAGAAATTCATTATTTCTGAGTTGACAAAATTCTAAGCTTAAATTCCACAAATTTTCTCAGCTAGGAAAAAGACTAAAAAATAATGTTTATCAAAAAGTAAACACTGAAATTTAAGTAATTACCTTATTTGTATTCTTTATATTTTATTCACAATATATTTCAATTTTTGTTTTAAATTAATTGAAATCAACAACTAAATTTGTATAATAGGACATATTAGTTTTGTTAGTTCAATTTATTCTAAAAAAGGCAAATTTAGTAATTCGTTTTCCTCTTGAATGTTTTCTCAGCATAACCCTCTCATATTCTAATTTTTCACTTTATCATTTCTATGTATACAAAGTGGGTTTCACCTAACTTAATATTTGCATTACACCTTTAGGAAACCCATTGAAGTATTGTCTCTCTTTTTTGTATATTTTTCATGGGCACACAGGTACTAAATAGGGCATCCTAGATTTGCATGCCTGCCCACTTGATTTCAAAGCTTATCTTTTTATCCTATTACTTGTACACGTCATTCTTTGATTCTGTTATCTATTCAAGTAAGCAATTGCTGAAACTGTGAAGATCACAGCTATATGAAAAGAGCAAATTACACATGCCATCAGAAACCTGAGTATAAAGAGGAGTTGGTGAACCAGCACTGACTGGAAACAGCCTCTATTGTTCTTACTTTTCTAAGTGAGGACGAGCCTTGATTCCAGATTGTGATCTTTTAGAAATTGGTGAGTAGAGTTGAAAAGTGGAGGGAGCACTACTCCGATTATTCTTTCCAAGATAACCTTTTCAGATTAGCTCAACAGGACAACAAGGAATCAGGATGCAACTCTAAAGCTGCAGCCCAATGGGACTTAGCTAGGGACCCTATGCCCACCTTGTAAGGGCCACCTACACTCACTTTCCTACAGGAAATAGAGTTTTATAGTTTTGCATTTTACATTTAGGCCTATGATCCATTTCGAGTTAATGTTTTTGTGAGTGGTGTAGGTTCTGTGTTTAGATTCATTTTTATTTATATTATTTTGCATGTGATACCATTTGTTAAAGATACTATCTTTGCTCTAATATACTCTGTGTGTGTGTGTGTGTGTGTGTATTAATATTTATATATATATATATAGTGATTTGCTTCTGTCTTACCAAATTAAGGATGTTCATATAGACATCTAAAAATATCTTTATATATCATAGCAACAGTGTTCAGCAAGAGGAGCTGATTTTAGTGTATAGCTTTTTTTATTTTCCTCCAACAATAATAGATAATCAATTTTAACCGATTTTATTCTTTTCTAACACATTTATTTTTCAGTGACTTATGTGCTCATTACAAACCATTCCACCAAAGAAACCTCCACACCTGAACATTAAACATTTGATCAATATAAGAGTTTCATTGTAGAAAGTAGTGTTAAAAGTTTATTCATTCAGTGCACTCTTTAGAGATGATTAACTGTCTTTATTATATTAAAGCAAACCCAAAGCCATCTGCCAAAGGCGATTGTGTCCAAGCACTGAAACCATTTCATGTGAAAACTCATTTTCAGGCTCCTAATTATTTTTCATTATAGTGGCACTGTGGAATAGATTGGAATTGGGCAGTAATTGCCAGGTCTGAGCAGTGTGGACCATTGCAATGTATCAGTTTAGATGAAGTGTGACAAGGATACATCTAGCTACTATATAACTTCCATTAACCAACTTCCCTGTCCCTGATCATGTAACACTTCATAGAATGTGGTCAGCACAAGGTCATAATAATGGCTTTCTGACTGACTTCAAGTATTTTGTACAAGTGCAAGCTGTTAACCCCCTGTGTTAACATTGTTCTAGTAATGTCCAGTTATTGCAGTTGTCAGAAATATCTATTTCTTTCTAGGGGACAAGTAAACTTTTTAGAAGTACAAGTTTCAAACTCAAGTTGACTTCCTCCACATGTAATGTTTCAAAAGCCTGAAATTAAGACAATTCCATACGATATAATTGTAAGTGGTTAATTACTCAGTAGTATTACTCAGTCAATTCAATATCTATAATAATAAAAGTGTAATATCCTAATTAGACCGAACAGCCGATTGATCTTCCGGATATCATTCCAGACATCCTTCAGGATGAAGCCACAGTGGTGGGGGCTGAGGCAGAGGTGGTTAGGGGTGATCAGGCAGGCAGGCAGGTGAGTGATTAGGAGCCAGCAGTCCCGGATTGCAAGAGGGATGTCTGACTGCCGGTTTATATCCCTGTGGGATCAGGCCTAAACCAGAAGTCGGACATCCCCCGAGGGGGTCTCAGATTACAAGAGGGTGCAGGCTGGGCTGAGGGACCCCCACCCCGCATGAATTTTGTGCACTGGGCCTCTAGTCCTAATATAAAAGTTCAGTCCAAGCAGGAAACACTCTCAAATTATATAGATGTGTGCAATCAAGTAGATCATTTTTTAATGTATTTTATTGATTTTTTACAGGGAGGAAGGGAGAGGTATAGAGAGTTAGAAACATCGATGAGAGAGAAACACCGATCAGCAGCATCCTGCACACTCCCCACTGGGGATGTGCCCGCAACCAAGGTACATGTCCTTGACCAGAATCGAACCTGGGACCCTTGAGTCCATAGGTTGACATTCTATTCACTGAGCCAAACCAGCCAGGGCTAGTAGATCATTTTTAAGCAAACTTACTAGTAGAGCAAAACGGCCTTACTTATAGATAAACTCTTTCCATAAAGAAGTTTCCTCTACAATAGTAACACTATGGAATATATAAGTAATTCTCAACCAAATAATATTTTTCCCTTTTCCTCAGGGAAATTGGCAAATGTCTGGAGACATTTTAGATTGTCACAGAAAGAGGGGAGGATGTGTGGTACTGGCATCTAGTGGGTAGAGACAACAAAAAATTATATGGCCCAAAACTTCGTTTCAATTTGTTTCCCTCATACTTGAGATGTAAAAATTATTCTTTTATGATTGACATTTCTTAGATATTTGCCCTCTGTAAACATTAAACTATTAATATCACTTATTAATAATATGTACCTCTATATAATGGTCCATTTTGCCTGTAGTAATTTCATACATACTACAAATTGTAATTTTTAAAAAATATATATATTTTATTGATTTTTTACAGAGAGGAAGGGAGAGAGACAGAGAGTTAGAAACATCGGTGAGAGAGAAACATTGATCAGCTGCCTCCTGCACATCTCCTACTGGGGATGTGCCCGCAATCCAGGTACATGCCCTTGACCGGAATCAAACCTGGGACCTTTCAGTCTGCAGGCCGACGCTCTATCCACTGAGCCAAACTGGTTTCGGCCAAATTGTAATTTTTGAGTCATGGTCCTTTAACTGCTTCCTAATGGAATGCTTTCTTTTATAAGCTGAGTTGAAACAAACACTTCTGAGAGAAACAGTCCTTCTAATCTGATGTGAGTCTTCAAGCTGCTCTAGAGCGATGGGGTGGAATAACATCCCGGTCCTGGATGTGGCCACAGATGCAGTCTTTTAACTTCAGCATTTTTAAAATAAATTTTCATTAATGTATTTCTGTAATAGTCATATAGCCATGATCAGTTAGACAGCATTGTCTTTCTTCCATATGCTTGATGTTTTATAATACTTATTTTTTCCTAAGTAAAAAAATATTTTGTCAGTTGTTTGCTACCCTGTAGAATGATCAACAGCTTTGTATTTCATATGGTGTTTGTATCTATAGTCTCCTCCACTATGCTTCAAAGTCTTTTACAATGTTAAAGGCATCTAGATATAATTATCTTAAAATCCATTTAAAAAGCTAGCATGGCCCTAGCTGGTTTGTCTCAGTGGATATAGTATCAGCCTGTGGACTCAAGGATCCTGGGTTTGATTCCAGTTAAGGATTGTGGGCTAAACCCTCAGTTAGAGGCGTGCAGGAGGCAACCAATCAATGATTCTCTCTCAGTATTGATGTTTCTATCTCTCCCTTCCACTCCCTTCCTTTCTGAAATGAATAAAAATATATTAAAAATAAATAAATAAAAAGCTAGCATGACCCATATAGTTTTATGACTTAAACTAGAGGCCTGGTGCACAAAAATTTGTGCACTCGGGCGGGAGGGGAGTGTCCCTCAGCCCGGGCTGTGCCCTCTCGTAGTCTGGGACCCCTCAGGGGATGTCCACCTGCTGGCTTAGGCCTACTCCCTGGGGAAGCAGGCCTAAGCTGGCAGTCAGACATCCCTCTGGCAACCTGGGAGCCCTCAGGGGATGTCCACTAGCCAGTGGGGAGCAGGCCTAAGCTGCAGTCAGACACCCTTAGCGCTGCGGAGGAGGGGGGAGAGGCTCCCGCCACCACCTCTGTGCTGGCAGCCATCAGCCTGGCTTGTGGCTGAGCAGAGCTCCCCTTGTGGGAGCGCAATGACCATCAGGGGGCAGTTCCTGCATTGAGCATCTGCCCCCTGGTGGTCAGTGTGTGTCATAGTGACCAGTCATTTCCAATAATTCTGCTGTTAGGGTCAATTTGCATATTACCCTTTTATTATATAGGATCATGCCAAAATTTGAGAAATATCTCTCCCAATTCATATATGAAACATTTTTTCGTTTTCTTCTTCATTGATTAAGGTATTCCATATGTGCCTTATCCCCCCACACCCTCCCCACTCATGCCCTCACCCCCCTGGTGTCTGTGTCCATTGGTTAGGCTTATATGCATGCATACAAGTCCTTTGGTTGATCTCTCCCCCTTACTCTCATCCTCCCCTACATTCCCTCTGAGGTTTGAAGGGTCTGATCGATGCTTCTCTGTCTCTGGATCTGTTTTTATTCATCGGTTTATGTTGTTCATTATATTCCACAAATGAGTGAGATCATGTGATATTTATCTTTCTCTGACTAGCTTATTTCACTTAGCATAATGCTCTCCAGTTCCATCCATGCTGTTGCAAATGGTAAGAATTCCTTCTTTTTTTACCGCAGCATAGTATTCCATTGAGTAGGTGTACCACCAGTTTTCTAATCCACTCATCTGCTGATGGGCACTTAGGCTGTTTCCAACTCTTAGCTATGGGGAATTGTGCTTCTATGAACATAGGGGTACATGTCACCAGTATAAACAAATGCAGATGTACTTTTGAATTTATGTAACTGTACTTAAAGAGGCTCACTTTTTATTTATTTATTTATTTATTAATTCATTCATTCATTCTTCACCTGAGGATGTTTTTTTTCCATTTCTTTTCAGATTGGAAGGAAGAGAGAGAATGAGAGAGAGAGAGAAAGTGAGAGAAACATCGATGTGAGAGAGACACATCAACTGGTTGCCTCCCGCACATGGTACGTGCGGAGCAGGGGCTGACTCTCTAATGCTTAGCAACACTGGCCAGGGCAAGGGGAGGCTTTCTTGATGTTAACAATTTATATTGGTTTTTTAGCTATTTAGGAAAATGAGGTATGCATATTAAAGTTTATTACATTTTTCATATTGTTCTCAGGGATACTGCTCTGAAGCAGAGAGATTCAGTGGATTATCATACTAATTCCCTTACTGTTTTTGCAAAAGGTATTTGACAAAGTCAGTCTTTGAAGAGTCCAACAGACCAAGCCATCTTTTTAGAGACATAGTTAAGGAGACTTAGCTCTCCCTCCTGCTTAGAGCCGGAAGTAATGCTCAAGTTCTAGAGCACCTTCCTTAGAGTGGAAACGGGCATCTGGCAATGGGGAAGAGGAGCAAAAGAAAACCATCTGAAGGTAGATCAGGAAAATGGGAGACCAGAGGTAAAAAAGAAATATCAAGAAACTCATTCCAGGTCTACATGCATTAAGAGGTGATTTGTAGAAACAGCAAAGAAATCATCTGTACCATTTCCTATATTTATTGTTTGCTCACAGTTGTCTCTGTAGAAATAGATTCGAACTATAGGCTCTTTGAGACATTGAGGCAAAATAGAGAGACCACAAAGTTTAATTGAACGAATAGGATATTTTTCTACTAAAACATCTTAAGTTGTCAGTCATGAGGACTCAGTTATGTATTGAACAACTTTTTCCTTAAATAAAAAATGTTCTCTTTGGGAATTATGCAAATCAATGGGTTGGGTGGGTTATATTAAAAAGCATTTATGTTGCACATACAGAAGCTGTCTGCACAGAAATAAAAGAGGCACACTGCTAAACTAACACTGCCTCACCACGCTGCATAGCAGGACTCCAGGCACATGACACCCTAGAGCCAACTGGAGATAAAGAGAATGGCTAGGCTGTGACATTGGACCCACTTTACTCGATTTTCTGAACTTCAGTTCCCCATGCAGAAAAAAACATGAGGAATGCAATTTACAGGTTTATTAAAAAGGAAGAGACAGGATGTGTGTGTGCATGTATAAATAATTGCACACACACACACAATATATAGAATCATGTATATGTACCATGGTACTGAGCAGTCTTGGCAGAAAGAAAAAGTTAATATACTTTAAATTACTTCTTCCCAATTCCTCTATTACAACAATAATCAACTGGCCTTTTACCACCTCATGCTGCATGGTATTCTCCTTTGAAAGTGATTTTTATAAGCATAAAAATGCACAGCCTTATCATGATCTTATTCATTAAAAAACATATTTTTTTTTTCAAATTTTTCCTTTAGTTCTGCCATAATAATAATTGGAAAAATATAGATTTTTAATTTCAATTACCAATATATATAATTTTTATGGTGGGAAGAAGGGTGCAATGATTGATCTCAAAATCCAGTTAATTAAATAAGTTATCAATGGTCCTGAAAATTGGAAAATTCACAAATATTCAAAATAGCTTGTGAATTCATTAAGATATTTAAAATCTAAGAATCAGTCAATTTTCTCAATAGGTTTACTGTTACACTTTCAAAAAGTACTCTTTAATACATAATCTCATCAGTAAGAATTTATTTAAAAACTTATTTAAATGAATCAGAATTCAATTATAATTATAGTGTAGTTATTATTGAATCATTTCTGAAAAATAGTATATTTCTAATTTATCCAATACAGGATTATTAGAGAAATATTTTATCTGTTAAGCTATTATTTAGAAATTATATTATTAGAAAGAACATAGTTTAGATTTTACATCCTAACTATAATAATGCAGCATCATTCTTGTAAAATGTTTTTCTTTATTTTTGAAATCTACTACACAAATCAAAACTTAGAAAACAATCAATTATAGAAAAGCAACATTTTTCTGTTCCTCAAAAACTTCCAATGTTTCTAAGAAATTGCAGATTCAGCCACTAATATTCTACATAAAATTCCAACATTATTATATAATTTCAGGGTTTCAATGAATTCAAATGTAAATATGGAGAAAGTAAAATATGTTCTGCAGTGACCTTTATGCTTGAGGGGCTTATTCAGCCTCAAAATAACCTCGCCTAAGAATACTGTTATTCTTTAATACACTCACACCTAACAAGTGAATGCACTGGTATAAATGAATAATTACAGTTCCAAAGTGCTGAATAATGGTAATAGTTGTCACCACCATGACCTTTCCTAAGAAAGTCAATCACTGAGGGCCTTCCACCTCTGTTTTTAAACTTGGAAGTAAAAATATTATTTTGAGTCAGCATTAAATCTTTTTACTCTTGAATAGCTTCTCTTGGAACTTATTCTGTATTTCTTTATTAACGCTGTTGGTAAAGTGAAGGTCAGTACAAAATTTATATAGAGAGAAATAGTAATTTTTATCATCTTATTCCACTGGAAATATTATCAGCATGACTTATTTTCATGTGACCCGAATGTTCTATAACCTTGAAAATCCCCATATGTTCCTGGTTATATTGATTGATTGTATGTGTCCGTCAGCAAGATGTCATGGTTTACATGCACAATAAAATTTAGTTTTATACTTTTTAAATTGACATTAAGAAAAAGTATGTAAAAATTATGTGTACATATACTATGTGCATTTATATCTGTATCTACCTATATCTGTGTATATATATTTATAAATATATATAAATTATCAAAGTCAATAAATCTGGCCTCCATAGGGATTTACTACAGTTTTGATCCTGACAGCTGTATATACATTGTACATGTTGAAATTCCTATTGATTGTTATTCTCAGCATGCACTGAGAGCTAAATGTTTTTCCTATAGCAGGTCTTCAAAGTTCTGCAAATTTTCCAAGTGAAAAATGAAGACAATATATTTGTGCTGATTAAGTTATATATTTATACAAACAGGGCAAGCCAAAACAAATATTGATCTTCCTAAAACCTAAAATTTAACTTATTGATAATGAAAATGAACTTTCCAAAAAATACAACTTTTCATAAGCAGAAAAAAACAACACAAAGCCTAACTTTAAATAGAAAGATAGCATCAAAGTAACAATAAAACTTTAACACAAAAGCTGATGAGAACAGAAAGAAATATATAATTGCATTTGAAAATACTCTTCTAAGAAATTGTCACATTTTAAAAACTCAACATTTTCCATAAAAATATTTCTGAAGCAAATATAGTGCTGCTGTTAGAGCTTTAAATATTTTTTAAAATTTTCGTTTCAAAAGTACATGGATGTCAAATTCATTATGAAATCTTAAGTTCGTGAAATCTCTTGAGTTTTTAAGTGTTAAAATTTTAAACAAAATATGGTATATTTTAATAATAACTCTCCATTTGTTTAAATTTACTTTTAAAAATAATTAAAAAACACTGAATATGTTTATTTTAAACTGAGCCCTAAACTTCATTATTATAATATTTTGTAATAACTTTCACTTTACATATTCTTACATGGCTATAATGACCACCACCTCTATCTTATTTCAAACTCTCTTCCAATTGACACTGCAATCTTATGCACCACATTCATATATTTAATATAGAATTGTACCCCAATTGAACATCTTGTATTCACTTCAAAGTCAAGAGTTCATGACTCATCTCATTAAATTCCTCTTAAAACAAGTTGATAGTGGTCTTTAT
>NW_006383008.1:4663639-4668471 GCF_000327345.1 Myotis davidii
ATTGGAATTCCATTTTTAGGTTTTTGAGGAAACGCCGTACTGTCTTCCATAGTGGCTGCACCAGTCTGCATTCCCACCAGCAGTGCATGAGTGTTCCCTTTTCTCTACATCCTCTCCAGCACTTGTCGTTTGTTGATTTGTTGATGATAGCCATTCTGACAGGTGTGAGATGATACCTCATTGTTGTTTTGATATGCATCTCTCAGATGCGAAACTGATGAACAAAAATAGATACAGAGGCAGAGCAGCATTGAAGAGACTGTCAAAGTACAGTGGGAAGCCTGGGGAGGGTTCGGGATGGGGGGTAAGAGATCAACTGAAGGACTAGTATGCATGCATATAAGTATAACCAATGCACATTAAGACACTGGGGGGTAGGGGAGGCCAGGAGAATAGAATGTCAAGAGGGGAGGGGGGGGGCATATGTAATACTCTTTGTAATACTTAAGCAATAAAACAAAATTTAAAAAAAAGGGAAAAAAAAAAGAAAACAAGTTGATAGACACTTTTGTGATTGCACTACTTCCCTAAAGGACTAAACCTAAATAAATGACTTCTAAGTCTTTTTAATATGACCTAGGGATTCGGAAATAGACTCCTATTTATATTGGCTTTTATTTTTCACATGTATTTTAATGTAATGGAAACACAAATGCACAAACATACATAGTATCTTCTGTCTTTGTACTGTGTTAGTTTAGCTAAGCTGGGTCCAGATGCTTGACTAGCTACAAGTGTCTCCAACAATTCAACCAAATTATCTCCTCCAGCCTCACTGGACCCTGGGCCAGCGGCAGGTGGAGCTCTGTCATGAATGCACCAGGCGTATGCTTCATCCAAGATGAAGGCTTAGAAGCTGGGGAGGATGAATGTGGGCTTCAATCCATCCTCTTTAGTTCCAGCTCTTCCTTGCAGGTTCCTGTTTACCCGTACTCTCCTCGTTTCACATCCAGAGGCAGGGGCAGCAAGACTTCCATAGATCGCCCAATCAGCTCTCAGGATCTCATAAAAATTAATCTCTGTAATAAATCCCTTGTGTCAATCATGGTTGTTTTGCTTTTTTGATTGAATTCTAGCTGATACATTTACTTAAAAATGTTAGTAACAACTGTAGACAATCTGGATTTCAAAATCAATCTTCTATGTAATTTTTGAGTCTGTCTCCTCCCAGTCATTCCCATGAACCATCACCTTAGTTTGAGTCTGATCATCTTTTCATCTGAATAACTGTGGAAACTTCTTAACTGATTACTTTGTTTTTATTCCTGAGTATTAGGAACAGATACTCAGAGTCTCATTAGACACTCCTGGAGGATTATAGGTCATATATGGGCTTAAAGCCACAATGTAGGAACAGTCATGTTGGACCAATCAACCATGAGCAAGTGGGTAGTGATTATTATTGGTTAAATCATTAATCATCTTTTTGTTTTCTACCTTGTTACAGCAAAAGAAAGAGGAATGCTAACGTATTAGTGGGGATGCTAACTCCTTGTTTGGGATCCAGGAATAAATGCTGTTTTATTTTCTTAGGATATCACCAAAATCTTTGTGTATCTCTCTGTTTCATGTCTACATTGTATGGTGACATACTGTGCTGTTTCTGGTTTAATGCTTAATATACTGTCCTCTCATTGGCAGATATTCATAAATTATTTTTATTTTTTCTCTGGTGTTTCTATCATCAAACTGACCCAAATACTTTTTTTTTTCATATCTATTAAAAAAGTTAATACCGCCGAAACCGGTTTGGCTCAGTGGATCGTATCTATTTAAAAAGTTAATACCAACTAAATTTTTTAACCAAGTGGATTAAAGTATTTGTGTTCTTTCTGTCACTTGAGTTAATACCAACTAAACTTTTTAACCAAGAGGATTAAAGTATTTGTGTTCTTTCTGTCACTTGCACATGCTATTTCTTCCACAGGCAATATCCTTTGTTCTTTTCTTGCCAAAACATGGCTCAAAGCTCTCATCACAAATCTTTGATGATTGGCCCAAATATTACCAAGATTTGACAAAACAATATTGATGTACATAGTGTATACAAGTAAATGCAAAGAGTGACGAGAAAGGAAATTTGTCATGTTAGATCCTAATTCATTAATCTTTATTTCAACCTAAGTCTATATTCGCTGTGACATGAATTAAAATGAATAAATTAGTTGACATTTTAAAATGGATTTTAAATTAAATGAAGAAACTACCACTAGGAACAAAAGTTAATATTAAGAAAAATAATTTTTAAATATGCATAGATGAAAATCATAGACAGCCTAAGTAGTAAAGAAGTAATTCCTTGGGAAAATATTAATGTACAGCTGTACATTTATTTATTCTGTATAGCTCCCTTTCCCAGGATGGATTGTGACAATATATATATGTTCAATAAACACTGGTAGACTGAATGAAAGAAGCAACTAGAGCTAAGTATAAATTAGTCCTAAACTGGCATTAATAAAATGACAATTACTGAACTTTAATTTGGGCTTCAAATATAAACATCAAGAATTCCATCTATAGTGACTTTCCACTGCAAATAAAATAAATCAATGCATCAGTGTGGCAGCCAAAGCCTTCCATACCATGAACCTAATTTTATATGAATCTTGCATTGCTGTCCTCCTTGCTAGCATTTAAACCAACTTCCTTTCATTTGGCCATGTCTTGTGTTATTCAGCTTTTAAGTATACACATATTCTGACTGCTCTACTTCCATTCTTCTTTGACTTCTACTAATTATGTAAGAAAGCCTTTAAATTATATGTGTGTAATGCATGTGGTTATCTAGTTTTCCCAACACCACTTATTGAAGAGGTGATCCTTTCCCCATTTTATATTCTTTGATATAAGTTAATAGACTTATTTCTCAGTATCTCTTCTGTTCCATTGGTCTATGTGTTAATTTTTAAGCAGTATCATGCTGTTTGATGACTAGAGATTTGCAATATAGTTTGAAATCAAGAAGTGTAATGTCTCCAGCTTTGTTCTTCTTCCTCAGGATTTCTTCAGATATTCAGGATATTTTTCTGGCTCCATACAAATTTTAAAATTAATATTTTAATTTTTGTGACAAATGTCATTGGGATTTTGATAAGGATTGCTTTAAATCTGTAGATAGCTTAAGGAAGAATGTACATTTTAACAATATTCTCTCTGCAGATCCATGAATGTGGCTTATTTTTCCATTTATTTGTGACTTTTTAAAATTTGTTTCATTAAAGTCTTGTAGTTTCATGTAAAGTCATTGTACAGATCTTTCACACCCTTGGTTATATTTATTCCTAAGTATTTTACTGCTTTTGATGAATAAAGTTTTATTTATTTTTAAGATGTTTTATTGTTAGTATTTAGAAATACAAGTGATGTCTGTATGTTGATTTTGTATCCTGAAACTTTTTGATTAGTTCTAACAGTTGTATGGTACAGTCTGTTGATGTAAAAAATGTCCAAACCTGTAGAGAATTTTTATGAGTTTATTTGAGCCAAACTGATGGCATATGCTGGGAGCAAGATTTCACATTCTCCAGAGAATAACAGTTTTGCAGCTTCTTTTCTGCATTTGAAATTAAAGAGGGGTGTAAGGAAGATTTCATGGAGGTGGGGAAAAGCAGGGTGGACAATACAGGATAGTTAGGAATCTGTGCTTTCATGAGGGTGGTTATGGTTTATTTCAAAGGTGCTTTAGCCTACATGCATGAAACAAGAGACAGGGCTTGCTTAAGGCAAAGGTAAGTCTTTCACTAAAAACATATGCCTGGGCATGACCACCCACCAAACCTGCCCAGTCAGAAATTGATGATCAGCTCACCCTGTGAGGTTACTTTTCATAGACACCCCGTTTTTTTGCCATCCACAAATCTCTAGGATATTCTGTATATAAGATCATGTCATCTGGAATAAAAGACAGCTTTCCCTCTCCTTTTTCGATTTGGACGCCTTTCATAACTGATTGCTCTGACTAGAACTTCCAGTATTATGTTGAATAGGAGTAGTGAGAGTGGTCACCCTTGTTTTGTTCTTGATCTTAGAGGAAAAGCTTTCAACCTCATACATAGCTTGTATTGTGTTGAGAATATTCCTCTATACTCAATTTGTTGAGCATTTTTATCATGAAAAGATGTATTTTGTCAAATGCCTTTTCTGCATCTATTGAGATAATCATATGATTTTTTATTTTTTTCATTTTATAATATGGCTTGTCACATTTGTTGATGGGTATACGTTGACCATCTGGCATCCTGATGATAAATCCCATTTGATCATACTGCATGATGCATTTAATGTACTATTGGATTCGATTAGCTAATATTTTGTTGACAACTTCTGAGCCTATATTCAACAGGTATCTTGGACTGTAATTTTTTTCTTTTAGAATCCTTATCTGGATTTGGTATCAGGATAATGCTGGCCTCATAAAATCTTATCTCCAAATATAATTCATCTTTGGATATTCTTAACTCTTTCTTCACTTGGCCTGTTGCTGCTATCAGCCTGTTTACTAGTACTGCTAGCAAGACTCTCAAATTTGCCTGCATGGAAGTATTCCCACATAAAGTATTTCTTACCTCTAATTCATCGCTGTCTCATATCCTATCTGAATTCTTCATCTAAATTCTGTAGCAAACATTCTTTCCTTCCAAGAGGAATTCTGGTAACAAATGTTGAGATAATACATTTTTGACCTTTGATACATTTGTTTATATGCCAATCACCTGCATTTCAGTTTTTGTTCCCGAAGGTGTGTTTTGTTTGTTTGTTTGAGTGTATGTGTGTGTGTGTGTGTGTGTGTGTGTTTTGTTTTTATCTCAAATGCAAAAATCAAACACATG
>NW_006383008.1:4668513-4668873 GCF_000327345.1 Myotis davidii
TAGCCATACTGGTTAGTGCAGTAAGTACATTTTAAAACTTTAATTTCTACCTCCAGAGTATGTGAGACTTGTAAAGAGAAGCAGAAAGGCTTTTATTCTTCTCCAAACACTGTCTCTTGTTTTAAGCCTGTGTTTGTCCAAAGATGTTTTCTTGTGTTATTGTCTTTGGCAAGTAAGCTGTTTTTTTTTCTTTTTAATTAATCTTTTCACTGCCTTATTTAAAAGATCCCACATGAGAGACTGTGAAGTTGCTGCCCGCCTCCCTTTTTAAAAAATCACTATCTAGATGAGGAAGTATCACACTTAGTGGGGTCAATTCCAAGGAGCTCCTTTTGGCATCTGTGGTCTCCACTAGGATTT
>NW_006383008.1:4668924-4676056 GCF_000327345.1 Myotis davidii
GTTTGTTTGTTTGAGTGTGTGTGTGTGTGTGTGTGTGTGTGTGTTTTGTTTTTATCTCAAATGCAAAAATCAAACACATGGCAGGTAGTGAAAACAATCAAGTAAACAAAAAGAAATGCATTTTCTAGGTCTAATGTTTCTAGTTAATTATAGTACAGAACAACACTATGAGACTACAGTAGAATAAATGTATATGTAAATTGTGCTATTGATAAGCAAGGAGGCATTTTCTTTTCAATAGCTTTGCTAGGTTAAAACCTCTTATCTTGCTAAACAGTGGACTACATTAATGATCAAATCCCATAATTTTGAGTCACAGTAAGTCCATTTTATTTATTTATTTATTTATTTATTTACTTATTTAAAAGATCCCACATGAGAGACTGTGAAGTTGCTGCCCGCCTCCCTTTTTAAAAAATCACTATCTAGATGAGGAAGTATCACACTTAGTGGGGTCAATTCCAAGGAGCTCCTTTTGGCATCTGTGGTCTCCACTAAGATTTCTGTGGCTCACCTGCCTCCCAGCTGACAGCATCCATCCTCCTCCTCCTGATACTCAAAGAGCTTCCCTTCAGGCTCTGGTGACACCCACCAAGCCTGTAGTCCTTGTTTTCACTGACTTTTTTTTGAACTAAACACTTGAGAAAGGATTCGTGTGCCCGCCTACTAGACTTACCACTATCGCCGCTCAATCCTTGAAAAATAAGAAAACCAAAAATTAAATTGCCTAGCAAAATGAGGAGGAAAATTATAGCTACTTTAGGATGTTTTTCAAATAAAATCCCCTCATGGTCAATCTAATGAACAATAACGTATCAGCTCTGTATTAACTAAGACAGCATGTCACATATTTAATATTGCTTGGATTTATTCTTTTAGGGTTTAAGGCTATGCAGACAGATGTCAAAGGAGAAAAAAAGCTTGACTTTGTGAACCTCTCCTTTTTAATGTTTAATTCCATCCCAATTTTAAAGGAAATTTAATTTAAGAGAATCATATCCATATGATTCAAGTTCATTTGTATTTAACTGATCAATGTGTTGTTTTACGAGGCCTGTTTGATGTAAAGAAAGCAAAGTGAGTCCCTTTTCCCCCTAGGCTTTGAAATGCATTTTTCCCCTTAGAAGTATTTGGCGGTTTATAAATCCCAACTACCAGACTGAACTTTGGTTTCAAATTCAGAGCATTAAAACATGGACCAGCATTGAAAGGGCAGTAAATTTCAATTGACTGAGAAAATAGCCTTCAACATAATGATTTTTCATGTCTTTCTGCTTATTTTAATTTTTAATTACAAAATCAATTTCTTAAGCAAAAGATGTCGTAGTGAAAGCATTAGAGGAAAGAGTTCTATCACATTAGAAAAAGAAGAGTAATAAATAATTCATTAAATAAGATAACTTTGAAAATTGGTGTCCTTGCCTTTTTTTAATTATCTCCTTCCACGAAGAGGAAACATGTTATATTGAGAAAAACATGGACTTTGAAATCTGCCATTTTGTGCTACTCAAACTTAATAGACCCATGAATTCAGGAGTTTCAACCTTTGTTTCATCCCTTTAAAAACGGGGATAATATCACTAATCTCTCAATGAGCTCAATAAGAGCGCATGCCTCTCCCCGACTCATCTTTCCCTTTGTACTCGGGATGGATCTGAGTTTGACCTTAAATTTTTAACTTGATATCTTTCCAATATACTTGGCTTTGAGGAACATTTCCTTGTGGAGGAGGAAAAGGTAGGAGTTGTCAAAATTACTTATTCATTTTTGTTATGTATTAGAGAAACTATCAATCTTAAAGCTGAGTGTTCACTGATTTCAGTACAGGGATGCTTAAAGATAAATTTCAAAATAACTTTTAACAATTTTAAGAAACACATAATCTCTATTTCTATGTGCTGACTTATTATTTTAGTCTTTATCCTTCACTTTGATTCTTTTAACAATTATTATTTTGAATAAGACATGCTTTGTAAAGTCTTTTGGATTACTCAGGGTAAAAACATAGGAATAAATGCACACATATCTCCACCACTGTCCAGTTCTGAGCCTGGACCTATATTATGCAGAGGAGGCTAAAACAAACCTCGAGAGTTCAGGCTATTTTAGAGGAAGAGAAGAATATCTGAGAAAAAGAGAGTGAGGATCTGTTTATATTTAAAGCTAATATGGACCTCTCCCAAGCATTTTTTGCCAAACCGTTATTTAACTCTACATTAAATGTGGCTTTATAAAAATTCCCATGCTGTCACATTTTTACAGAGTAACTTACCAGCTAGAAAATCCAAATAGTCCCAGTGTATATATAATTGATCAGCGTTACACTGAGAGCAGGTTCATAGAGAAACAGATGTCTGAGATACCACACGTGAATGTGACAAGTCTACTTGGGTTGGGGCAGGAAGGCAGAAGCAGCTGCCCCTCTTTAAGAATTCATTGTTTCAATATTTTTCTTTTGGGCCCCGCCCCTCTTTAAGAATTCATTGTTTCACTTTTGGGCCTCATTTTATTGTGATTATCATACTGTTTAATAGACAAGAGGTAGAGAATAAATGTGTATGGGATTTGAAAAGTTGTACTGATGAGGATATTCCTATCACGAGTATAGTTATAGTTCTAAGAATCTAAACCCCGGAAAAATAAGTCAGAATATTTCGCTTATTAGTCAATGTTGTAACACTGAGAACCTTGGAGTTCAGTACTAGGAAGAGGTACAGGATAAAGACAGATCAAATTTGAGAATTCTGGAAGTAGGTAGATCCAGAAACTGGCTACTCCATTTCTTCCTATTCATTTTTTTAAAAAATATATTTTTATTGATTTCAGAGAGGAAGGAAGAGGGAGAGAGAGATAGAAACATCAATGATGAGAGAGATTCATTGATCGGCTGTCTCCTGCATGACCCCCTCTGGAGATCGAGCCTGCCACCCAGGTATATGCCCTTGACTAAAATCGAACCTGGGACCTTTCAGTCTGCAGGCTGACTCTCTATCCATGGAGCCAAACAGGCTAGGGCACGCCTCATCTTGAATGCACTTTATTTATCCTTTGAATTTCCCCAAACCATTTTTTTTTGTTCCATCAGATTTTTTGCCTTTTCAATAATCTTCTTTTTTCTTATTGCCTCATGGTATTGCCTAGCCCTTGTGGCCCCTGGGTGACTAGTGCTGGTGTCGATGTGTGTTTGGAATAAGGGAAAAGGATACTTAGGAGCTATAATTATGTTATATACAAGTATTACTATGTATTTGAACATGTCCTAGAATATGTAAATGCCACAGTAGACTCTCTCTTATCTAAATTCCATTTAAACAACCTGCCAAATTAATCAATGTTCTCATTCTCATTTCCTAATTTAAAGCATACTACCTAATGCCAACAATGCAATTAGCAGGCAGCTCATTAGTATAGCTAAACATTTCTCCTGGCCATTCAGTTGTAGTCTAAAAAGATACTGCTTATTCCAGATGTACTTACTAATGTAATTAGGCAAATGAATAAGTAAACTATATATAAATATATCAATAAATTATAAGTATGAAAAGAGAGGCTATTTCAATTAATCTGAATAATTTGGAAAACAAAGCCAAGTCACTAAAAAAAAGTATTAAATTATATATCGATGAGAAAACTAAAAAAACAAAAATGTTTTAAGACTGCATCATCTCTCTTTTTTAAAATTCCTTGCTTTAACCAACTTGTGTGCCTAACCAATAGACCAGTTGTCCCAATTGCACAGGTTAAGACATGTACTGTATATATTGTAATGAAATGAAAAGAATTGATTCAATTCCTCCATCCAATACAATGGAACAGACACTCAACAAGCAGTTAATCATATCAGGGCACATTTTCTCTCTTTCCAGCCTTAGACAATGTCTGATTAGGCACAGCTCAACTGTACGAAGCAGTGCATTTCTGTAGCCATGAAAAGATGACTGTTCTGCATAAATATTACTCTCCTCAAGGCATATCTTTAAATAGAAGAGATTGAAAATTTTGGTCAGATTTTGGAGTGTTTTCTTTATGGTCCCAAAGCAACTAAGTTTTATACTCCTCACTCTCAAATAGTGACCCATTTTGATTTCCTTCTTGCTGTCAAAAGCATCCTAGGAACACATGCTTCAAACCTAGGGGTCCTTGGAATCCTCCCCTCACCCTTCTGCATGGTGGCATTTTGTGGGTTTGGGTCCTTATCATTTGATGGCCCCCACATCTTATCATTTCTTTTTATCCCACTTCTTGTTAGGCCCTTGGTTCTCCATGCAAAAGAACCAAATGTAAATTTGGATTATAGCTATAAATAGGTGTAATGATGGTGGAGATATGTTCAGAAACAGCCCAACTAGCCAGGGGCATAGGAAGTATTGTCAGAACTGGCCCTATGAAAATTAATTCTTCACCAGCCTTCCTTTGCCAAGTCTTTCAAGTCAAAGTTGTTGACCTAACAGGGGTTGCCATGACTTTTCTCTGGCATGAAAAAAGGGAGGAACATGTTCCCAGCCTCACAGTGCCAATCTGGCTAGTATCCCACCCTAGATGCTTGTCCACTTTAAGGTGCTTTAGGGAATACAAGTGAGAATGAGAGTTTGGGAGTCTGAGAAGTAGGATGAAAGATTCAAGCAGGAAGTGCCTTCCTCATGGGTCTGGCTATTGCAGTGAATAGTCTCTGCAGGGCCTTTGAAGAAGTTACACCACCTCTGAAAAAGCTAGTATTTGAAGTCCTACCTTGGAGAAGGCATTGGTGGCCACCTGGTGTTGGCCAATGAATCAGTAAAAGCTGCTGATGAGTGAAGTGAGATGGACTATGAAAAGTAAAGGCTGGAATTGTCTCAGAACCACAGAACACCTACCCTCATCTCCAACTCACTTTGCATTCAAGGAGCCAACTCCAGCTCACTTTTAAATCAAGGGAGGAGATGCAAGTTAAAAAAAAAAAAAGTTTGAGGACAAAGATTTAAACTGACCTAGGCTTTGATTATTTAAAAGTGAGTACTTTACATAAGATTTTTTACTTTGGTTGGGTTTTTCAAAGAACAGAAAAAAAAAAAAAAGTAGTTACCAGAGATCAAAGAAAAAAATAAAGTTTTATGATCAATAAGTCAATTAAAAAATAAAGCCAGATTATTCCATGATCTGGCTCAAAACTCTACTGCTTTCCATCTTTCTATTATTTTTAGAAAAAGTTAATGTCCTGGCCAGGCTAGCAGCACTGGGTCATCTGGATCCAGGCAGAGTGTATCTCCATCCTATACCCTCTGTCCTTCTGATTCCCAGATCCCACCACATTCTTCTCCATCTCCGGGGCTTTTGTCACTCTATTTCACTGACTGGATTGTCCTTCCCTGGCTTCTTGCTTCATCTGGATTTAGCTTAAATGTGACCTTCTTATGAAATGTGGGGTTCAGGGTCCAGATTTCTTCTCATGGGTTTTTGTCCGATGAAGAATAAATTTATGGACTAACAGATTTCTTTAATAAAAATGTAGAAATTTACTGGAAGCATATACAAACTCCATCTGGGCATGGATGGCCCCAAAGGGGACCCCTGTGGAAGGGCCCCCAAGGGAAAAGCCTGCTCTCTCTCTCTGTCTCAATCTAAAATCTAAAAATATAAAAATCTGTAATCTGTCTCATGTCCCTTTGTCTCCAGTATATATATATCTATGCTGTAGTTCTTTGTTTGAAAAGGACCCTTTCTAATTGGACCCCTTTCCCATTTTATGACCCTGTGCTCTTCTAATTGGTCACTCTTTTGTTTCAAAGTCCAAAGTCCCTTCCTTCTCTCCTCCAGATCTTGCAACATTCCTCTATCTCCTCTGAAAATATGTTTCCCTCTTTCTGGCATCTGTCACATTTCTCTATTCCCTGCGAAAGTATGTTTCCTTCTTTCCTGTACTCTGTGACTTTTCTTCATCCTCTGTGAATGCCTGCCTTCCTTTCCCCTTATCCTGTGGCATTTCTCTATCCTTCACATATCCATCGTATCTGTTCAGGTTGGGATTTCTTTTGATCTCCTTTATGGCTCTCTCTCAGTTGTCCTGGCCAGAGATGTTTTATTACCGCTTATGGCTCTCCACGCTGCTCAGGTCAGCACTGCTTTTGATCTACCTTATAATGGCTTTAATTGCTCCGGCCGGAGATACCTCTGTCCTTCACATATGCACTCCTCTCCCATGAACCCTCTTTATTCCCTGAATCTGCCTGTTTTGTCCCTAGAATTCCTTTCACTCAGATGTTTTACGGGACACCTCCCTCGCCAACTTGCACCCCCATTAATTTTTCTATCTGGCTTTCTCTCGCATCCCCATTTCCTAGCACAACATTGGGCACAAAGTATAGATTCAATAATAGGAAATAAATGAAAGTCTTGCACACTTACCACTGAGAAGGAAAAATGACCTGAAGCTTTGTTTCTCATATAACTTTTTTTAACAGTATCTACTTTCCAAGCCTTTTATTTTTCCTTGTAAGATTAGCATTTCTGATATAATATTGGATAGTCTGATGGAGCTACACAATATTATGAGTTACTAAGTTAATGACTCACCCATCCGGCTGACCCTCAAATGACAGTGCTTGTTTACATTATTTTTTTCTTATCTCCAACCTAACTATCATTATCTAATCAGCCTTTCTTCTTATAAAATATATTTTCTTTCTCTTTTTTTATTAATTAAATCTTTATTGTTCAGATTATTACATTTGTTCCCCCCCCCATAACTCTCCTCCACCCAGTCCCCACCCCACCCTCCTCCCTCACTCCATACCCACTGTCCTCATCCATAGGTGCACGATTTTTGTCCAGTTTCTTCCCGCATCTCCCACACCCCTTTGCCCCACAAGAATAGTCAATCTATTCCCTTTCTATGTCCCTGAGTCTATTATAATCACCAGTTCATTCTGTTCATCAGATTATTTATTCACTTGATTCTTAGATTCACTTGTTGATAGATGCATATTTGTTGTTCATAATTTGTATCTTTACCATTTTATTCCTCTTCCTCTTCTTAAAGGATACCTTTCACCATTTCATATAATCCTGGTTTGGAGGTGATGAACTCCTTTAGCTTTTTCTTGTCTGTGAAGCTCTTATCTGACCTTCAATTCTACATGATAGCTTTGCTGGATAG
>NW_006383008.1:4677051-4681738 GCF_000327345.1 Myotis davidii
CCCTGCGCCCCCCTCCCGATTGAAAATGACACCCGCCCCCTCAGCCACCAGCCTGCTCCGTGAGCGCCTCTGTACCTTAGTATTTTACTTCCGCACTGAACCTCCTCTGAGTTTCGGTATGCTTTTTTCTTTTCTTCTAGTTGTAGAATTTCCACTCAGCCCGCCTTCCTGTGGTTCTGGATGATGTCCGTTCAGTCTTTTAGTTGTATTTTTGAAGTGGTTGTTTGAGGCAGCAAACTCCGGTGTTTACCTATGCCACTATCTTGGTTTTTAAAAAAATATATTTTCTAAGACAGAATTTTAAAACAGCATAGGGCTCTCCCCTTGCAGCAAGCAGGAAATAAAACTGTGACATGAAAAATACTTAACTTGTCAAAAAAAATTAAAGAATTGTGGCAATCCCATAAATATCTGCTTGCTTCCTGAGGACCCATTCAAGTAAAGCCAGGGCTACTGGAGAAAAAAATAAAAAGTCATAACAAAATTGACACTGAGTTTCTCTGTGTCTCCAATTTTTCTGATGCTGAGGCCAACCAATGAGGTTTTGCTGACACTCAGCAAACTTGATTCATTTTCAGAGCCCTTGTTAATCAAAAGTTTTGTGGCTTTTTAAAGGATGTTTGCCCTATTGAATTTGAGACCAATCCACATTAAGAATATGGATATATGGTTTTGGTTAGTATATAACCACTCCTCAGAGTGAAAGTCTACAGAAGTGATTCATATTAGGAGAGTCTCCAGCAGGGGAGCCAGGTGCTGTACAATAGGTTTCTTGTCAGTGTTTTATGTTTGAAGGATTCCTGGATCTTTGAGGAATCACATGACTAATTAGAGTTGGCCAATGTTTTATATTTGAGAAACTGCATGATTATTTTGAAGAGTCCCATGGCTGGGATTATATTGTTACAGAGAAATGACCTAGTCCTTAGAAAGTCTGGATGGTTGTGTAATTATATTTAGAGATGTTCTGGCTGCAGACAGTTATTTTGTGTTTTGCCTACAGAGTTTTGCTTGTGTATGTGCTTGTGTCTGTTTTTGCAATTATCTCTAGCTAATTGTATAATTGCTTCAGCAGTCTTCTGTATGTCTGCTTGTCACTGTAAGCAGTGATTTGGAGTCCTTTATTTTGATAGTCAGTGAGCTACCTTGGGCAGCCTTATGTTTAGAAGTTAGGTCCCCACTACCAATTACATAGAGAACGAGCATGAAGGGTTCTAAAAATCTTTACTTTCAGTTTTCATATTCACTTTAACAATGACCAGTTACCCATTTCCTTTTGTGTGAAATGTTCCTACCAAAGAACATATTTGTATTGCGTTGTTGTACTGTTTTATCTCGTGGTCGTGTTGAAATAAAAAGATTACTCATGCCAGTGGTTTCTTTAGTGCCTAAAAAGTGTTGCTGTTGGTAAACAGTTGTTTTTGTTCTGTATTGTTTCCATTTGTGTGCTTGCTTGTTTTTGTATTGAAATGAGCTGCTTACTACTCTGTCTTCTCAAATGAAGTATAAGCTTCTCAAAGTCCTAGGCTAGGCTTTATTCATCATTTATCTCTGGTACAGAATAGGTCCTCAGTAAACATTTATTGAATAACTTGGTGTACCTTTTTCAAAACTGTATCCAGTGCTTAGCACAAAAGCTTACCATATGGTTTTAAAAACGTTTTTTGAAATAAAGATCTAAAATGAATTCTAGCACCATCTACCCACATAAATGTCCTTGCTGGCACACTAATGTAAGCTGGAGAGAATTTTTTTCATCAGCCTCCTTCCCTTTCTCTTCTGACTTCAATCACATGATGCGCTTTCAACAACTCTTTATCTTGGGGTCCTAATGTGCATGGTAGCTTTGATATTAGCTTCTAGTCTCTTCAGTTGTAGAATTTCTAAGTTACTCTCATTCTGTTTGCATTTGGCCTGTAGCTCAACTCTGTTTATCCACCCGGCTTTTCTTCCTTAGGTATTTCCCATCAAACTCAAGCAACTTACACTTTGAACCTGTGGGAATCAGCTGTCTGCATTCAGACACTATTTCTAGAAATTAGGCACAAGAGGATAAGAAAAGGTAGACTGGGTGACCAGGAAATGACACAGTATCCAATAAAATTTTCCATGTAATGACAAGATTCTGGCAAAAATCTTGCATTTTTTTATGAGAACAAACTGGCTTTAAAAATCTATAATTTAAGAGTCAAGCAGTTTTTAATATTCTAAAAGCAGAAGTTTGAGTTTGCCTTTCTTTAAGATAAACTATCCTTCTTATACCATAACCACTACCAACCAAATAGGCCTTTATTTATAAAAATGTGATGCAATAATATTATCTTTGAATGGAATGAATTTTGTGGTTATGGCTTCGAGGAGATAAAATGCTCTATATAATAATCTAAACATTTTTTTAATTAAGGGCAGACTTTAATAATGTGTTTAATTTCTAAATAGCTCTATAGGCTACACAGGTTCTAAAAATTATTTTTTGTTTTCAGGAAATATAGTTTCTTTGCCTCACACTATAACAAAACTGATAGAAAATGGCATTTATACTCGTTGCACCTTACTCATCCCCCCTTAATTTTTTCTTAAAATATTTTCACTACTCTATCAAAACTGCTCTTGTTAAGGTCAACTAATACCTTCATGAAGCTAAACCAAATGGTAATTTGTCATTACACAAATTACTTATCTCTCAGCAGCACTGATATTTTATCATTCCCTACTCCCTGATAAATGTTTTTCTATTGACTTCAGGATATCATTGTTTGTTTTGGTTTAGTACTATACCCTTGGCTACTCAGCTGTCCCATTGTCTGGTTCTTATTTTTCTCAAAACTTTGATGCTCAAAGGCTCCACCATTCTTTGATTTATATATATACACGAAACAAAATACCCGCTGTCAGGTCTCAGTGAAGAGAGGAGAGAGACAGAGAGAGAGAGAGAGAGAGAGAGAGAGAGAGAGATGCAAAATATTTACCTTAAATTTTACTAAAGAATATGTAATTCATTTTCCTGCAATTCTCATATTTTAGCAGTTATAAAGACTACATTTAATTATGTTCTATTATACCAATAATTTTATATTGTGTAGTAGCAAAATGTTTATAAAATGCTTACAAAAAAAGAAAATGTACATAAAATTTGGTATGATGTACCTATCCTCCAGATTTTTTATAACTGATTCCTTATATTATAAAATTATATAAATGGACCAGAGACGTGTTAATGTTGATACCAATGACTTGTTAAAGAAGATAGAATAAATCAATCCTTAAGGCTCTGCATAATCCCTAGGTGTGAGGAGGTGAGATTCGCTTGCAGTTTTTTTGGTGGTAGATGTTGAAGTGAGTATTTCTGGACTTATCTGATCAATCCTGTCTTTTTTATTGGACTTCCCTAGTAATTTCGGTTTCAAAGGGTGTCTTTAAAAAACAATAACCAGGGTAAAGAAATAGAGTGATGTAAATACATAGAAAGCCTGAATATACTTAACAAATATTAAGAAATCAATTAAGTATTAATACTGTCCTTTAAAATTGTATGTATTTTTGGATTAAATTTTATTAAAATGGGCTTAATTTTTTTTATGGAGTTGATTTATTTCTAAACCCTTTCTCCCCCAGAATAATTAGTAATCATGCTCATATGTTTTGACTGACAACTATTTCAAATGCCCCTCAAATTAGATCAAGTATATTAACCTAAAAAGTCTGTGAAATTTAAGCAATTACTTTGAACTCTAGATTGTGCAATCTATACAAAAAAAATTTCCACAAAATTTCTTCCCACTCATTTGCAATATCAATTTAAATATTTAAATATGGAAATTCTTTGGACATGATACTTGCCCAATAATTAACAAAGGTAGTCAACAAGCATAGAGTGAATAGTCAATAAATATTGGCTTATTACTTTTTAGTCATAGGATTTTCAAACATCATACTTGGTATGAATTCACTTATTTTTTAAGTTCACATAAATTTCTGTTCTCTTTGTATTTATCATTTTCATGAATGACTACTTCTAGTTTTCATTTTCGCTAATTCAATTTCATTTGAACATTATCAAAGCTTGCATTGTAATGTTTTAACATTTATGTGAATAAATACATTTTTAAATCAGATGCACTCATGTAAAAGACTACAAAATACTTTCCCAATGTGCCTTCTTTATTGTGCTTATGTAATTTGTACCTTTCAGAAAGATTTCTTAGGATCCTATAGGACATTGATCTGAGAAACAAATGAAACAGAGGTAGAAAGCAATAAAAAGTGATGTTTATTATTTACTTCACTAGAAGCCCAGGGATTGAGCTTAAACTGGCAGTTGGACATCCCTCTCACAATCCTGGACCGCTGGCTCCTAATCGCTCACCTTCCTGCCTGCCTGGTTGCCCGCTCCATGCAGCCTACTGTTCAGTCATTTGGTCATCCCTCATAGCCTCCCTGCCAACCTGGTCACCCCACGCAGCCTACTGTTCAGTTGTTTGGTTGTCCCTCACTAACCCCCCTGCTGGCCTGATCACCCCATGCAGCCTGCTTGTTTAGTCATAGGCAGCCATCTTGTGAGGGCATGAGGGTTAATTTGCATATTACTTATTTATTATATAGAGTATTCTTTTTAATCATTGCAAATATGCACTGATGGGGTAATCTTTGAGTTCATTTGCAAAAACTAAATGAGAATGATATTGAA
>NW_006383008.1:4681862-4682763 GCF_000327345.1 Myotis davidii
GTGGCACCTTCCCCTGACCAGCCTGGTCGCCTCCCACAGAGGGAGGCCAGGGAAGTGCCCTAAGCTGTCAGTATGATATCCCCTGAGGGCCCCTGGACTGTGAGAGAGGGCAAGTCTGGCTGAGGGATCCCCCTCCCAGTGCACAAATTTTTGTGCACCGGGCCTCTAGTATCCTACATAATAAAACGGCAATATGCAAATAGACCAAATGGCAGGACAACTGAACAACCAATCAAAGTGTAACATGCTAATGATATGCTAAGGCTACTAAACTGCTGCTATGATGTGCACTAACCACCAGGGGACAGATGCTCCAACTGGTAGGTTAGCTTGCTGCTGGGGTCTGGCTGATTGGAACTGAACAAGATGGGCCAGACCCACCCCAGCTTGATCCTGCACCAGTGGGGTCCCTCAGCTTGGCCTGCTTGTTTAGTCATAGGCAGCCATCTTGTGAGGGCGTGAGGGTTAATTTGCATATTACTTATTTATTATATAGAGTATTCTTTTTAATCATTGCAAATATGCACTGATGGGGTAATCTTTGAGTTCATTTGCAAAAATTAAATGAGAATGATATTGAACACAGATTATATATATATCATCTATACTCATAAAAGGGTAATATGTTAATTAGGACAGACATCTTCTGGACAAATCCACAGCAGCTGAGAGACCTGGGGCTCAGGCAGCTGTGAGCCCCGGTGGCTGCGAGGCCTGGGGCTCAGGCCTCGCAGCTGTTGTGGCTGGCAGTGGCAGCAGCAGCGGGGTGATGCGGGTGGCACCTTCCCCTGATCAGCCCAGTTACCTCCCGCAGAGGTAGGCCAGAGGCAGTAGCAGCGGCAGGGTGATGGGGATGGTGCCTTCCTCTGATCTGCCCAATCGCCTCTCACAGATGGAGACT
>NW_006383008.1:4682881-4687485 GCF_000327345.1 Myotis davidii
TGATATGCTAGGCTACTAAACTGCTGCTATGATGTGCACTAACCACCAGGGGACAGATGCTCCAACTGGTAGGTTAGCTTGCTGCTGGGGTCTGGCTGATTGGAACTGAACAAGATGGGCCAGACCCACCCCAGCTTGATCCTGCACCAGTGGGGTCCCTCAGCTTGGCCTGCACCCTCTCGCTCTCCAGGACCTCACCCTGCAGGCAACTCAGAGGGACCCCACCAGTGCATGATTTTATGCACCGGGCCTCTAGTTTAAAATAATAGACAATTTTTATCTTTCCCTCAATTGGGAAAATATCTAGTGATACTTAAAGAAGAATTAGAAATGCTACTATTCTTTTAGAGCTGAAAAAATAATTCAGGGTATATTCTTTTACATTTTGTCCCTTAAAAGCAAGAGGATATTTTACATGTACTTTATATAAGGTAGAATACATTTGCATAGACTTTAAGTCTTTCATTTTCTCAATGTTTCATACAAGGAAGAGATTACTTTTTAAAAATATTTTTTATTGATTTCAGAGAGGAAGGGAGAGGGACAGAGAGATAGAAACATTAATGATGAGAGAAACTCACTGATGAACTGCCTTCTGCACACCCCACACTGGGGATCGAACCCGCAAGCTAGGTATGTGCCCTTACCAGGAATTGAACCATGACCTCCTGGTTTATAGGTCGATGCCCAAGCTCTGAGCCACACTGGCTGAGCTAGAGGAACCATTTTAATATGAAAAGTATTCCGTCCATTGTCATGGTAAATCAAGCTCATATCCAATTTCTGGGTTTTTTGGAAAGGCCAGATATTCACAGGATTCCATTTGCTTTCACAAGCCTTTAATTGCATGATAGTTATAAACAATCACTCAGTGAGACCATTTTGCATTCTTATTGACTGCTCTGAACATCTCTTTTAGAGACAAGTTGGCAAAATTAGGAAAACTTCTTTGGACTAGCTCTCTTGTCTTGAGACCAGAATTTAAACATCTTTTTAGATGTTAAGACCTCCTCAGTACTTACTGTGGGTAACACATTCTAATAATGAATGTGACTGATGTAAGCAGGTCAATTGGAAAATTGGAAATATCTCACAGAGTTTAGAACAGTGGAAAAATAAGATTTTGAGTGTCTTAATTATGTGAAGTACAAATTATATTAGATTTTGTAAGGTTGGGGGCGTGCTGATTAATTGCTTATATTTATTTATGTATGTATTTATTTTGTATTTATTTGTTTTTATATGCTCTGACCAGAAAAATCATTTCTGTATTCATCAGGGAGTGAATATGCTGCATATGACAAAACTGCAAGTGAAACTAGATTAAGATTGAAATGGATTTACTGGCTCAAGTGACTGAAGAACCCAATATATTGGCTTCAGCTGACTTGAGCCAGGGCTTAATTAATGTCACTGAGAACTAATGCATCTATCTATCTGTCTGTTTCTCATTCTCTGTCCCTCTCTTACACTTACTCAGTTTGAGTACTCTTCTTAGGTGTTTAGGCAATTACAAGATGAATTCTGTAGCTCCTGTTGCTATGTTTTATTAGGTTGAAATTTAGTGAAGAAGTAGTGAGGCTCTCTTTTCCAGAATCCCCTTTAATTTCATTAGTAAAGAAGCACAAGACAAGAGGTACCATCTCACACCTGTCAGAATGGCTTTCATTAACAAATCAACAAATGACAAGCGCTGGTGAGGATGGGGAGAAAAAGGAAACCTTGCGCACTGCTGGTGGGAATGCAGACTGATGCAGCCACTGTGGAGAACAGTATGGGGTTTCCTCAGAAAACTAAAAATGGAACTCCCATTTGACCCAGTGATTCCACTTCTAGGAATATATCCCAAGAAACTAGAAACATCATTCAGAAAGGATATATGCACCCCTATGTTCATAGCAGCACAATTTACCATAGCTAAGATTTGGAAACAGGATTAAAAATTGTGGTATATCTACACAATGGAATACTAATGGAACTGGAGAGCATAATGTTAAGTGAAATAAGCCAGTCAGAGAAAGATAAATATCACATGATCTCACTCATTTGTGGAATATAATGAACAACATAAACTGATGAACAAAAACAGATCCAGAAACAGAGAACCATCAATCAGACCGTCAAACCTCAGAGGGTAGGTAGGGGAGAGTTGGGGGTAAGGGGGAATGATCAACCAAAGGACTTGTATGCATGCATATAAACCTAGCCAGTGGATACAGACACCAGGGGGGTGAGGGCATGAGTGGGGGAGTGAGGGGGCAAAAGGGGGATAAGGCACATATGTAATACCTTAATCAAAAAAGAGAGAAGAAAAAAAGCACAGGAGTAATATGCCTATCCCCATCAAATCAATATACAAAATAGTCTGATTGTTTAGGCCTAAGTAACCAGGGTTAAAGGCAACTCCATCAGGAACATATGGGATAAGAATGGGGATGCTATTGATCCTTAAAAAGAAACTTACTAAAGTAACCAGAAAGATAAAACTGGATGGTGTGCAACACAGAAATTTTTACTATCTATTTTTACTCTCTCTCTCTCTCTCTCTCTCTCTCTCTCTCTCTCACACACACACACACACATTCATATGTACATATCTATAGAATATATACACACGTTCATGAATACATCTAAAAATGCTCACATCTCTAAAAAGTATTTGCTAACTCCCTAATTGAGACAACTGGGAGTCTCATTCCATTCCTGTGTACAACTCCAAATGCCAAAACTTTCAACATGTCCTGTCATCACTGAAGGCACCCAACACACCTAATATACATTGTAGAAAGAGTTTAAACATGATAAAATGAGACAGTGAAAAGGAATACTCTCCTGGCAGTGGACTTAGTTTCTTGACCAGCCAGTCTTACAAGTCCTGGCTATAATTTCTGAGAGAATCTACCCTGTCTGTTGTGTTCCACAGCCCCATTGGAGATGGATCTTCAGCAGAATGTCTTCTCTGGCACCTGCATTACTTTAGACTTAGAACCTCCTTTCAGCTTATCATGGATTTGTGAAGTCAGACATTGCACTACATCATTATTGTCAAAACATGAAGTTTTTCTCACACTACATTTTCTTTAAAAACTAGTATGGTTTCAATTAATTCTCATATTTTCAATGTCAGAGGTCATTAAGAAAAATCAAAGGCTTGTTGAGGTTTTAAATATGGAAACTTCCTAGAAATGTTTAGTTCCCAGTAGTTCCCAGAAGGCAGCCTTGGCCTCAGTACTCTGTTAATCCCGAAGCCCTCATTTGCATGCTGTCAATCTTAGCCTTGGCCTTAGGACAGTCTGGAGAGGAAAAAAATTATATATATAATTCCTTTCCTTATTGGGCGCATTCCAACTTCATCTCATCAACAAGGGCAACTGTCCTTTTGTCTGGCAGAGAGAACCAAACAAGAAGTTTCTGAGAAAGATCTGCCAGTATCAGCACAATTTTCAAATAAACAGCCAGATAGTAAACATATTTAGCTTTTCTGGCCTCATAGTTCTAGATTCTTTCTTCTTCTTAGTTTTATTTTACACTTTAGAGATGTAAAAGCCACCATTAGCTGTGGGTGGTACACAAAGAGGTCTAGGACCAAATCTAATACATAGATTGTGGTTGACCATATCCTGGGTAGGGAATGAAGCTACTAGCAGGACCTGATCTTCCTGTTATGAATCTCACCCCCCAACCTCTGCTAACAATAATTTTAGCTTAAGAGAGAGAATTCTCTCCCAGTACAAATTAATGGATTTGGATTACAAAAGAAGGGGGTTATCTTACTAAAATCATATTATCTTTCCTCTCTAAATTGAAGTAAGATAGCTTCTGTCTTACTTGGCCTTTTTAATTTTTTTTCTCATGTAATGCTCCTGAAGATCTTTATAGATACTCAACGCATTTAAACATCTTGAATGTATCCTACATAATCACCTAATGCTGGAGCAGTGAAATACCCAAAATCTGATTCCTCAAAAACTAGAGGCATTTGTTTAATTGTTTTTTCTACACTATAAAATCAACTAGCAATATTCCTTCCAGGCTAGAGAATTCCTTTTTGTCTTTTACCTGATTCCAGGTAATCCACATCACCATGCTAGAATGGTCTATTTAGCACCTGATTTCTTAATGTCTGAATCAGTTGGGGTCCTCTTGTTTTCAAATGTTGGAAAAAACTTTTAAACGATGAATAGGTAAGTATACATACTGAATGTAATCTACATTAAAAGGATATTATATTTTACTTTACCTACACTAAAATAACCTTCTAATACTATACTTCCATTTCTCCACCAAAAACTGTTATTGAAACTTTTACCTTTACATGGTATAAACTTTATACTACATTGTTATTACCTTTATTAAACTACCAATTTAGTTTTAAATATATACAGATCATAAGGAAGAAAACCCTCTTAGGTATTTAACTGTGTAACTATAATTTCTAGTTCTTGAGATCTGTTTGTATAGATCCGTGTTTCTGATGTTATATTATGTTTCTGCCTGAAGAACTACCTCACACATTTTTTATAGTATAAGTCTATTGGTGAGGAATTCTTTCAGAATTTTTTATGTCTGGAAAGGTCCTTATTTACTTTCATTTTAAATATATA
>NW_006383008.1:4687509-4708772 GCF_000327345.1 Myotis davidii
CACCTCCTACTGGGGATGTGCCCGCAACCAAGGTACATGGCCTAGACCGGAATCTAACCTGGGACCCTTCAGTCCACAGGCCGACTCTCTATCCACTGCGTCAAACCAATTAGGGCTTACCTTCATTTTTGAAAGATATTTTAAATGGGTATAGAATTCTAGGGAGAGAGTTTTTGTGTGTGTGATTTGTGTTGTTGTTTTGGGGGGGAACTTTAAATGTGACTTTACATTTTTTCTTAATTACATGATTTTCCATAAGAAATATTTTGTTAACTCTTTCTCTGTGCTCCTATATTATAACATGTCTTTTTTCCTGTGGCTATTTCTAATATTTTTTTTCCCCTTATAACCTTTTTAAGCAATTTAATTTTGACATGACTTTTTCTTTTTGGTGTTTTATCTCTTTCCTGTAGTTTTCATTAAATTTAAATATTTTCATGCCATGTTTCTTCAATTATTTTTCTGTTCTCCATTCAGTTATTACAGTAACACACATACTAGGACATAAAATGCTATAACTTATTGAAAACCTTTTCTCTTTTAAGAAATTAATATTTTTCTCTTTGGGTTTCATTTTTAGATGTTTATATCATTACTCGAGGCCCAATGCACGGAATTTGTGCAAGGCCTTCCTTCCACCAGCTGCCGGCATTGGCTTCCCTCTGGCACCTGGGACCCAGGCTTCCCCTCCGGCCCCCACTTTGTCTGGAAGGACGTCCAGTCTAATTAGCATATTACCCTTTTATTATTATAGATATCTTCCAGTTCATTATTCTTTTCTTCTGAATTATCCAGTTGGCTTTTCAATCTATCTAGCATATTTTTTTATCTGAAACATTATAGTTTTTAAGTATCTTTAAATATTTAATTTGAAGGTTTTTCTATCACCTATTATCTAAGGATATATTTTATTGATTTTAAGATAGATGAATAGATAGATAGATAGATAGATAGATAGATAGGTAGAGAAACATTGATTAGTTGCCTCCCATATGCACCCTGACTAGGGATTAAACCTGCAAACTAAATATGTGCCCTAACTGGGACTCAAACCTGCAACTTTTTGGTGTACAGTACAACACTCCAACCAACTGAGCCACCCAGCCAGGATGAGGTAAATATTTTTTTTTTTCTAAATGCTATGTTTTATAACCAGAAGCGAACAATAAATATTATTTTGAAGCCCTGGCCAGATAGCTTAATTGGTTAGAGCATTGTACCAATATGCCAAGATTATGGGTTTGATCTCCAGTCAGGGAATAAATGAAGCAACTAATGAATGCATAAATAAGTGGAACAACAGGTTGATGTCTGTCTGTCTGTCTGTCTCTCATAAATAAATAAAAATTTAAAATAATATATCATATTGAAACCTCATAGCAAATAGCAAATATCATCCTCTACTTGAATTGATATCCCTCAGGAAAAGTAAGTAATTGATCTAAAAAATAAACTATGTATTTATTTATTTATTTATTCTTATTTTTTATTGTTTATACATTATATGTTTTACAAAATACATCTAGACATACAAATGCAAGTAACTACAGACACACATCCATTGTGAAACTTTGTATGTACAGAAATTTTGGGAAGCGAGTCAATTCTTCTATATAGCTGAGTTTTTGACTGATGAAGAGAAACTCTACACTTTCCAAGTATTGTTTATAAAAATACCCTCCCGTGAGCATAATATTAAGAAAAAATAAATACACAACTAATATTTGATTGGACAAAACAGATGACTTAATTCTCAGACACTGATAGCTAAAACTATTCATAGAAGTCTTTTATTAATGATAGTATATGTCTTATCCTGTTAGTGATAATAATACATACTATTTCTTGAAAATATGCCATATGCTGGAAACTTTGTATACACTAGGTCTATTCACAAAAATGCTAAAAGCATTTTAATAAAATTCTTTTATTAAAAAGGAAACCGAGTCAAAGCAATTTTTAAGAAAATTGACCTAAATTATACAAGTATTAAATAGTGAATCCAAGATTTTTGAACAAGTTCCTTTATTATGAAGACAAAGGTCTTTTTACAAGTTATTTTCTGTAGGTCCCTAAAGTTACATAATGTGAACTTAGGGGATGGCTCTCTGCACCCCATTTCCAATCCACCCAACATCTCGCCCACCTTACTTACACACACACAACACACAGACTTCAGTAGCTCCCTTTTCATCTGCCTTCTATTCAAAGTACTTGGCAAGGTTCAGATTGAAAACAATAGAGAAAATCAATAGAAAAGCAATGCACTCAACCAAATTGTGCCTTTCTGCTCTCCTACCTCTCATCTTCTTCCTTCCTTCTTCAATCACCGCAATTTTTCCGTTCCCTGCTCCTCCTTTCCACATCATTTCACTCCACCATAAAGCTTCCTAGAGCCAAAACAAGTACTTATACATAAGTATAAAAATTAATGCAGTAAACATTTATCATGTACGGGAAATGCAGAAAATGTTTATTACTGACTTCTACAAGTATTTGTCTCTAATACCTGGAATTCTGTTAAACTGTCTATCTCAACAGTAGCTTGGCAGTAACTTATCTGTGAGAAGTTATTTATTTATCTGGTCTGGGAACAATGGTTGAAGATTGTAGCTTTATTAAATGTCATTGAGGTCAATGCAAGATTTGTGTGTGATAGAAAATATGTGTCCCTAAAGTCTTGCCAAAATGACAATTCTGAGCTCAATTAGAGGGGCTTATTGGAGCTGCAATTGAATTTAGGGTTCAAATTCCTATATGAAACTGGATGTACTGAAATTGTCTATGACATAGAACAGAGGTTCTCAACCCTTGTGGGGGTGCGGGGAGGCAGAGGGTGTATCAAAATTACCTGAGAAACTTTTCAAAAGCACACAGACATGAGATTCATCCATACCCACTGAAACTAACTCTCTAGGAATTACCTTTGTATCTCAAATTGTTAAAGCTTTTGCAGGCTTTATGATTCATAAGGTTAAGAGCAATTTAAATATGAGATCCTTGAAGGGCATACATTTAAACATTAAAAGTGCATGTAAATATGCATCCACATACTCATGCATTCAATGTTTATATTCAAGTTCTATATATTTATTTATCACTCTCTTAGGAATGCTCTCCCTTTCACTTTGCTTTTACTTTGTTCTTAATAGCTTAGATTTAATTTCAACCCAAGCTAAAATTTAAAATTGACAAGGTCAATGATAATTATAATGGGACAGATTCTCACTGAGATGTTAATGTATTGAACTGAACTCCCTTTAATATTAATGAGAGCTCAATGGGAAGATGACAGTGATAAATATGCAATGTGCGTTTTCTTCCTAAAATGTAAATGTAAAAAAATGTAAAAGCATTCTATTTGTTTGCAACATAAAAGGAAATACTTATTTCTTTATTCCAATCATTATTTTGAAGAATTAACTAAAATTCTGCAATGGTAAATATTTGCTTCTTTTAGTCAGTCACTTTAAAATTAATATGCAGGCATAGATTGGTATAGATAAAAATAAAGAAGTATTAGATGATTGAATGTATCTCTAGGAACCAGCATAATAGGAATATACAAAGAGAACAAAGTTCTATTAATTTAATGGCTGAATTTACTCTGGTACAAAAATGAAAGCCTGTTTTCTAAAACCTAAAAATTTTAGGCTCCACTTTTAGTAATTCAATTTACAAGGAAGTTTCCAGATAAATTTTAGATAACTAGTTACTAATTATTCAAAGAATATTTGGATCTTGACTTTTAATCTTCTATCATATTATATTTCATTACATTTCCACTTGATAACACAAATTACATTTGTATGACATTTTATAATTAAAGAAATGGTTTTTTGTTGTTGTTTGCTACATTTAATCTCTATGAAAGTTCTGCAAAGCTGGTAGAGAGATATTAACTCTGCTTTTTCGATTAAGACACTGAGTACCCTAAGAATAAAGGCCAAAGTCTCCCAGCTAAGAAGTCTAATGTCAAAACTGGAACAAAAGTCTTCTGACCTCAAGTTCATAAAGAAGGGCGGAGATGATAAAAAAAAAACCCACAATCAATAAAATGCTATTTTTTATTTATTGAAAAATTTTAAGGAGATCTAAATGAATCATAACAAATTAGTTGTGGGATTATCCTTGAATTTTATTTTCTAAGTGCTTCTACCTCTTTTCCCAAATAATTTTGAGTTGGTTAGCAGCAAGTTTACTAATTGTATAAAAGGTTATACACAAGTCTCTAATTTCTTGATATATTTATCAACTTATTTTTATCTTCTCATGGCTACTATTTGTACATTAGCTCTTAAGTTCTTAGCACAGTGCCTAGTACAGGAAAGTATTCAGAAGTTTAAAGTGTGATTTAATTACATAAGTATTACTGGCTATTTCTGTTATTCATGACCTATCATCAACTATATCTATGGATATAAATCAACTACCAATCATCTAATAAAAAATTTATCACAATTATTTGGCATACTAACATAATGAACATTAGTAGAGATTAATATTATGTGTAATATGCAAGTAAGTAGGATGTAAGTATATACTTGACAAAACTTGAACACAAACAAGTTGAAAGGATTCTATTTCATGTTTAGCATCATATCTGACCATGAGAATGGTAGAATAAAGAAAACTTCATCTTTTGTAACCTCACCTACCCTACATACATACCATTCTCTTTACCTTTCCTGAATATTTCTCATATGGATTTAAAAATTTCATTGATAAAGTTAATTTTAATAGTGATTTCCTTATCCATTAATAATTTTAGTCAATAGAAAATTGTCTTCCTTAATCCCCCATTAAGGATTGGAAAACAACAACAAAATAAAGAATACTTTCTGAAATTTAAATTTGTACATCTCATACATTTACAAAATAACGCTGATGATTAATAGGTTGAACTAGGATTTGGGAATTATTTCTAGTTTGAAATCTAAATATGAAGAGAAAAAGGCTATGACAAAATAGTACATAATGCTTAATATTATTTACATAAAATTCAACTTGAATGTGAGATTTAATTTTGTAGTTGCATAAAAAATGTGGCATTTGTTTCTTTGTAGCATACAGCATTTTAATGTACTGTTAAGATGCATTTATAAACTTTAAAGATATGATTTAAGATTTCCTATGTAATATACTTAGTTATAAAGTTCATTTTGCCTCTGGTATAAAATGGGAGACTAGAATATTCTTGAAACAAAGTACACTAAAGGAGTAGGAGGGGGTCACAAAGTCAACTGTGGCAAGAGAACACACAGGTACAAGATCTAATAACACTTCTCAGTGTGTCATTTCTCACATATAGAAAACAGGTTAGTTTCAATTCTTGCTGTTAGCTAGAAGAAATTAAATTATTTCATACATGCATGTATACTTATGTCTTCTATAATATCACATTATATGAATAATTTAGATGCTAAGTAAAAAGACAATATAAGAAAAATATAGAAAATCATGCATCAATTCTATAGATTTTGAAATCGGACAACTTAGTAATTAGCCCTAATGAAGAAGATCTGTTCTGAATTGTGATAACTAGAATCACCAAATATTATGTCATTAGTGGTGAGCCAAACAATTCATAACTAACAGTCATTCTCTTAAGATACACTTTCAAGGATTTAAAAAGTGTTTATTGAATAATTATATTATTGCCACTTTCCCAAAGAAACTGGCTTATGATCCAATGGTGAATTTTATCTACAAAACAATATATCTTTAACTGAAAAAAAATAATTATAAATAAATTGTCTGAATATTATTGATCCAGTAAAAGTTTTTAAAAAACTTGCCTCTATTGAAACAAATTATATTAATTGATGCTCTAAGATTCTCTCCTCTTATTTAATTACCGTTAAAAATAAACTGGTATAGATTATTGTAGACACAAACACAATTATAGTAATTTATTGGTGTCTCAAGCACAATTAAGGTTCATGATTAGTGACAGGATAGAGAACCTCAGAAATAAAACTACACATATAGGGTCAATTAACTTTTGACAAAGGCACCAAGAATATTGTGTAACGGGGAAAGGACAGTCTCTTCAATAAATGGTGCTGGGAAAATTGGATATCCACAGGTGAAAGAATGAAATTAGGCCTTTACACTCTACATGGAAATCAACTCAAAATGGATTAAAGACTTGAATATAAGACCTGAGACCATCAAACCCCTAGAAGAAAACATAAAGAATGAGCTACTTGACTCATTCTTGTTAATGACTTTTTATTAATTTGACACCAAAAACAAAGTCAACAAAACTAAACAAATCAGTGGGATTATACCAAACTTAAAAGCTTCTCTTTAGGAAACAATAAAAAAAATTAATAGACAGCCTATGGAATGGGACACTATATTTGCAAACCACATATTTTTATTACCCCCAAATAAACCTGTAGCCTTTAAAAGTCACTCTCCATTAACCTTCCCTCTGGTAGCTATAGGTAACTATTCATCTTCTTTCTGTCTCTATAGATAAATCTATTCTTGTCATTTCATATATAAATGGAATCATACAATACGTGGTGCTTTGTGATTGGCTTCTTTCGCTCTGCATGTTTTCAAGATTAACCCATATTGTGGGATGGATCGTACTTCATTTTTATTAATGAATAATTTACATCTTAGGTATATATAATTTTATTCTTCCATTCATCAGTTGTTGGTCATTAGGGTTATTTCCACTTTTGGCCAATATGAATCACGTTGCTGTGAACATTTGAGTATGAACTCATTTTGTAGGACTCATTTTTATTTCTCTTGAATAAACAGCTAAGAATAGAATTTCTGTGTTATATGATAACACTACGTTTAACACTTTGAGACACTCTCAGGCTGTTTTTCAAAGTGGATGCACCATTTTTGCATTCCCATTACAGTGTATGAGTTTACTGATTTTGTTACATACTGGCCAACATGTGTTATTACCTGATTATATATGTGTAACTGTATTAGTAGGTGTGAGGTTTATCTGATTGTGATTTTGATTTGTATTTCTTTTCATATACTTATTGGCCATTTATATATATCTTCTCTGCAGAAATATCTATTGAAATCCTTGCCTATGTTTTTAATTGAACAGTCTTAGAATTGATTTCTCATATTAGTAATTGTGCTAATATTAATTGTCTTTGCCATCTTGGGTTATACCCTTCTTGGTCATGGTGGGTAATACTTCCAATGTAATATTTAACTATTCTTACTAATATTTTTCACAAAATTAAAAAATATGTAAATACACAGTGGAGAGACATTTTTAAGCTATAAATGTCAAATTTTAACATCAGGGTTTTGCTAGCATTGTAAAATGAATTTGATAGATTCCATTTTTTTCCAATGCATAATATTAAAGTTTTTGCTTGATTACACTGTGTTAAAACAATTTCTACACAGAATATTTTTTTGCACATAGTTTGCATAGTCAGGAAACTGTAACCAGAGAGAGTTGAGGTGAATCTGGGGCAGTCAAGAAAGCTACTGGATTCAGGAAATTGAGAAGAAACTGAGTTACACTCACATTTTAACTGCAACCATGAGAGCTAGGTGGGCACACAACTTCAGGAGATAAAGTAGATCACTTTGGAGACCTGTGGAGGCAGAAGAACTACAGTCAAGAACCTCGCCGCCTCCCAACATCCAGAAGGGTGCATCATAAGGATGGCAACGTCCTGAGGGGGAAAGCTTGAGGAGGGGACAGGTCTAATTAAAGGTTACATTTTTAGCCAAGGGAAAATAAAAATAAAAAAGCTTCTTAATCAATTTAACTTACTAAATAATGCTTTAACTCATATTGCACAATTAGTCATTTTTTTTTCTTTCCCTCAACCCAGCAAGCAGATGGCAGTTGTACTATAGAGTCCATCAGAAATAGACAAAATAAAGGAGCTACATTTCTCTGACTTGTAGAGTGAGGTAAAATTTGCAGCCCCACTAAGACTATGTTTAGTAATAATAACCCACAAATGCTAAACGAAGACATTTAAACTAAACTAAACTCTGTGCAACTGTAAGTATAAACTTTATATGACAAATTATAATGATCTGATAGGTATTCCTCTTATTTTTATAAGACTAGGACTTAAGGTTTTCAGTGGGGGGAAAAGAAATAAGATGAGAAACAATTAGCTTCACAAAAAGACAGTTGTTTTTATGGTCATACTTTAATGTGCAAACAACTCACGGGAGTTCCCCTTTAAAATGCAGATTATGTGTCAGGGTCTGATAACCTGCATTTGTAAAAGTTTACAGTTGAGGCTGGTCCTCCTATTTTATGGACCACACTTTGAGTACTAAAGCTTTATAGCAGGTGGTTCTAACTAAATGATATTGACAGAATCATCTGGAGAACTATTTACAAAAGCACCTGGATCGTTCCATCTCACCTTTATTCCTCACCTCCCCAAAGACAGCTGAGGACTCATCAATTATCTCAGAGATGGGGACCTAGTGATGTATGTTTTGAACAATAGCCATAAAAACTGACCAAATGATTCTAATATGATGCATTTTCACCAGGGTAAAACCATTACTTGGTAATCATAAGAGTCATACACAAATCCTCAAATTCTAGACGAAACCCTATAATTATATAATCAAGTTTAAAATGGATTTACTAAATTTGGGATGAATATAGAGTGGGTAATTTTGATTTTGAAAGAGAGACAAATTGAAGATTATCTCCCTGGAAAATATAGAAATGCCCCAAATCACCAAGATAAATGACAAATTGCATTAAGCCCAAGAAATGCATGAGTTTCCTTAATATCCCATCATTCATGTGGTTCCAATTATAGCCACTGTGTGCCCATTAACAATTTTAGCCTCATATACATTGCAATGACATTCAAGGGATAAATTACATTATTCACTCATAATTTTATTTAGGAAGAAATGTATTCCCCTTTGGAACAACTTCTCATTTTGTCCATAGAGTATTAGTACAGTTCCTAGGAGAAATCACTTGGTCAATGCCAGCAGTCTGCTTCAATTTCCTACTATCCAGGGATCCTGAAATTCAAACATCTGTGAAATTTCCAATGGCTTCTTCATGCCAATGGAAAGTAAAAAAAGTTCTTGCTTTGATGGTGTTTCCAGATGTCCTTAATGCTGCACATATGGCAAGGGCCATTCTTTTCTAATAAGCTGAGGTTTTCATAGAATCACACAAGGCAACTGAAATGTGACAGACCCTGAAATCTATCCATAGATTGGCTTTATCTCAAACACATTTATATCCCTACAACCAATATAATTATCCCAATACCTATATGCAAGGTTTTACACAGTCATAATGATGGAACAATTTGTTAAATACCGTTGGTTTCTGGCACAAGGAAGCAATTTAACTACTGAAAAAAACTTTAGTTTGCTAAAATTTCCTTTTGAAACTGTAAGTTTTTCTATTGTTGCAGACCTATTGAGGATTCAGTATTGGGAGATTTTTCAGGGGCATGCAGCTGGTAAAGAGAAGCTGACTTTGGTTTGATATCAGCATTTAATGTGCCCTTATCTGCAACCTCAACTGTTGTACTCAGTTAATGTTCTCAGTTACATTTTAATAAAAAACTAGTACAATTATTTAGATGAAAAACAGAATAGCCCTGACCAGTTTGGCTCAGTGGCTAGAGCGTCAGCTTTTGGACTGAGGAGTCCCAGCTTCGATTCCGGTCAAGGGCATGTACCTTGGTTGCGGGCACATCCCTAGTAGGGGTGTGCAGGAGGCAGCTGATCAATGTTTCTCTCTCATCGATGTTTCTAACTCTCTATCCCTCTCCCTTCCTCTCTGTAAAAAATCAATAAAATAAATTTAAAAACAAAACAAAAACAGAATAGCCTTTTCCAAATCTATAACAAATGGTTTAACTTTGGAAGCTATCTGTTATCTGAAGTATTTAAATAGTCTCCTAAAATTATTAGACCAGTGTTTTTTAAAATGTTGGTGAAGGACCAGCAGTAGAAGCATCACCTGAAAAGCTGTTAAAAATGAATATTCTCTGGCACCACCACTGATCTTCAGAATTAGTAACTCTGGGTGGGACCTAGCACACTGTACTGTAACAAGAGGTGACTTTGAGGCAAGTTAGAGAACCTCTGAATTACTAGTAGGCTAAAGTGCTATAGCAGAAATCCATTTTTATGGTGCGACAGTAAAGGAGAAGTGAGCTACAACTAAGAGGATCAAGATGGCTTCACAGAGAGTACAGGATTTAAACAACTTAGAAAACATATTTTACAAGTTGAGGAAGATTTTGATGAAGAAAAGAAAACAGAGATTGAAAAAACAAGTTCTAACAAAAATGCATTATGTGGTTGAGGCGTGTGGGGCTACTTAGTGAGAATCAATATTAAGAGAGGGTGGAGAGAGCTGTCCACAGTTCTCACTTTGTGAAAAACTGTGTATGAACATTTTTTTTTCATAGCAAGAAGAAGCCATCCGAGGTTATCAAACAAAAAAATATTGCCTCCAAAAACACAATTTTGGTAGCAGTGTGGTGGATTGAGTTATGAGAAAGAAACCAATTAATCAGTTATTTTTATATCAAGCTGAAAGATGATGAGGTTTCAAATTATGATCATGGTAAAGAGATCAATTAAGGTATGAAACAGAAGATCCCATTCTAGAGAAAATGTGTAAAATAGCAATGGGTTATTTCTCTCATTTTACTAACAAGAAAACACCAGATAAACTAAAATACACACTTTCCTTAAAAATCTTTAAAGAGTGGTGGACATAAATAAGTTTCAACTACCTACATCAAAAGGAAAACTCTACATTGGTGAACAAAGAGTAAAAGCATCTTATATTCAGAAATCAGCTGAAAGTGAAAGGATGGACAAAAGATACACCATGTCAAATCAATCATCAGAAAGCTGGTGAATCAGTCAGAGTCTGTGCAGGAGACAGAAACCAAATCAGTCATTTGAACAGAAGTAACATAAAGTTTCTTTATAAAAATGTGATATAAGAATTCCGTAAGATAAAAGAATTACATCAAAATTATGTAAGATTAAAAAAATTGCAAGGGCAGGAAGTAGTTATTACCTACAGGCTGAGGGAGAATGAAAAGAGAAGGAACCGAGAATTTAGAAGAGCCCCCCACAAGGCTAAGATTAAGGCCTCTTTGGATAGGGTGTGATTGCGACTGGACAATGCAGCCTAATGGTGGTAGAGAAATTGTTCAGATGGTGTTGGTGGGCAAGACCTGGTTGTACTTAAGTCTGGCTTTCAGAGTAAGTTGACAAGGTATGCCAAATGAGGGTGGTAATTAATGTAATAGATGAAAATGAGACAACTTCTGGAGATATAATAAAACATGAATGGAAGAGGACTCAGTTGAGACACTCAGTGATAATAGCCCCTTGTATTAAAAAAAGAACAGTAAGAATGAAAGGAGCAGAAATAGCAAAGAGCTATCTTGTAAATAACAGAAAGATAGTTCAACATATAGTATATTATCTTTATCAAAAAATTTTTAAACTGGCAGCAATATCTATATTTTTTAAGAAGAACCTCTTGTATTGGTGGGGAGAATATACATTAGTTGAACCTTTCTGAAGAGAAATATAGAATTCATATATCATCAAAAATATTCATATCCTTTCACTTACTGAGTCCACTTATAGGAATAAATAATTAGAAATTTAATTTGGTGCCAGATGAATCTTCTTAGTAAACACACCTTTTTTCATGTAATATCTAAAGTTTTAGCTACACCATGGGGACAGTGAAGGATAGCATGAGAATATTTAGTTGACTTACAGACATTGCTGTCAACTACTATGTGATGTAAGATACTTAATATTCTTGTAAAGAAAGTATGAGATGAATATTGGCACTGTGGGAGTACTTTTTGGAATTTGTGTGGGTTTTATGGTTAAAGGTGAAGTAATTGATTTATTACTGTATTTCACATATCTGCCACAGTCATATTATTTGTAAAAGTTCTATGGCATTAAAATAAATTGGTAGATTACAATGGAATACTATGCTGCTATAAAAAAAAAGAAAGAAAGAACTCTTATTCACAATAGCATGGATGGACCTGGAGAGCATTATGCTAAGTGAAAAAGCCAGGTGGAGAAAGATAAATATCACAGGATCTCACTCATTTGTGGAATATAATGAAAAACATAAACTGATAAACAAAAATAGATCCAGAGACAGAGAAGCATGGGACAGACCATCAAACTTCAGAGAGAAGGCAGGGGAGGGAGGGGGAGGTAAGAGATCAACCAAAGGACTTGTATGTACGCATGTAAGCATAACCAAAGGACACAGACACTAGGGGGGTGAAGGCATGTGTTGGGGTGTGGGGTGGCCGGGGAGAGGTCAATGGGGGAAAAGGAGACATATGTAATACTATCTGTGATACTTTAAACAATAAAGAATTTTTAAAATATTGGTAGACTTTTCTTGCTCCCCTCTGCACCACTATGAACTGTTTGAGATTTGCCATGTTCTGCAGTTTTGGTAATGTCTTATAGGGTGAATACAAAGGAAAAGTCAAAGTTGAGTCATTCTGTTGAGTTAAAAAGAATAGATTTCTGGTTGTGTATAAACACAACTACAAGATTGATTATTCTCATTAATTGACTGATCAATTTGGTACAACAAATATCTTTCAGTTTATTGATTAAATACACTGGTTGTTTTCCTATATTTGCTTGTATGCAGATAGCTGCAGCCTAGTTAATTAACGTGGGCCTTGGAGTCAGACAACCTCAGCTTATATCCTGCCTCCTCCAGAAATAAATGTGTTATCTTCTCTTGTGTCAGTTTTCTCATATGTAAAATGTATATAATAATGGGACAAGTTTCTTAGGGTGACTATGAGAACTAGAAAGTACATACGATAGGCTTAAAGAGATCCTGAACTACTGACTATACTGTTTTATCATCATACTTACATTTGTGTCTACATACAGTATATACACACACAACTTTAGTATCAAGTTATGTATATATACTACAAATTTACTCAAGGTATTTAGTTTGAAAACTCATTAAACTAAATAAAATTTTTAATTAATGTATTTAATTTGACTTGTTCCTTAAAACCATGTGAAGGAAATAACCAGATGTTTGACAATGTTAGTTGTGTCAACTTGCCACAAATAGGCCAATTCAATTAAAAATGTAATTATTCATTCCAATGGTCTGTTTACACAGCACAAGGCATTTAGTTTGGCCACATTTTCACTTAATTGCTCAAATAATTGGACTTTAGGTAGATAGAGCCTAGAATGGTCAAATTTGATGCTACTGAATGATTTGGTTGTTTAGATTTGTCATGACTCATTAACTATAAGTAGCAACAAAATTATTTCTGGTTTCCTGCCATTCACAGGACCATGTAGTTAGGTTGCAAAAAAATTTGACATCAGGAACATTCTTTTTGTTGTATCTAATTATTCTCCATCCATGAAAATATATGAATTTTCAAAAATTTACTACTTATTATATTTGTGAGAATATATATATATATAAAACACACACCAGGCACCCGTGGCTGTGCCTGTGTCTGTAGGCCAGGAAAGGGACAATCTGCAAGCCCCACGGTCCCCGCGGTCCCAGTGTCAGTGGCTGTGCCTGTGGCCCAGGAGAGGGACAAGCCGCCCACCTTGCAGCCCCAGGTGCCAGTGGCTGTGCCTGCACCTGCGGCCTGGGTGAAGCCATCCACCGCAGTCCCCTGTGGCTGTAGCTGCCCTGGGAAAAGCCAGCCCAGGTCCTGGGTACCTGTGTCCAGCCAGAGGGAGGGAAGCCCAAGTCCCGGGTGCCTGCGACTGGCTGGAGGGAATCATGGATCCTATGTGAGGGGCGAGGCAGAGGTGGTTAGGGGTGATCAGGCCAGCAGAGGAGCAGTTAGGGGTGATCAAGCCAGTAGGGGAGCAGTTAGGGGCAATCAGGCAGACAGGCAGGCAGATGTTGTTCGGAGTGATCAAGAAGGCAGGCAGGTGAGCAATTAGGAGCCAGCAGTTCCAGATTGCAAGAGGCAGTCCAATATCCCCCGAGGGGTCCTGGATTGGAGAGGGTGCAGGCTGGGCTGAGGGACCCGCGCCCCCCCCCCGCCCCTTGCACAAATTACATGCACCAGGCCTCTAGTATATACATAATATGTGAAAATATATATGCAACACATACACAATTATACTCATTAACAAAAATTTTATTATATTTTTATAAATGGCAAAGAGTGAAAGTTGCTCCCTGCACAAAAGTTAAGTATATATCTTTCTAACTATCCAGTAAAAATATTTTAAAATCTTTAAAAGACAAATACTCACATTTATTTATTTACATAACATGGTACTGTGATATTCTTGTCATTCAGAATTACACAAATAAGGTAATAACAATCAGTGAATAAATAGAAATACATGAAAAACAATTTATAGAGAACTCAATTACCTAAAATAAAAGTTGTCACTAGAGGGAATTCAAATAGGTACAATCCATGAATTCATATTTATTTAGGAGTTACTGTTAGCCTTACCACTAGAATCAATATGTATTTATTTCTTTTGTCCCCAAACTAATCCTAATGTTTGTTATATAAATTGTAATACAAAATAGATAAAACCACGAAGGGATTCTCTTCTGTCAAGGGCTTAAGTAAAAAAATTACATAGTTTGAAAAGTCAGTTGTGCATTAACTCATTTCAAAATAAATTTAAAAGAGGAAGGAAAGTTCCAGGCATTAAAAATCCCAATTAAAAAAACACACAAGAGAAATTCATGTGTAGTTTTGAGGTTTTTTTTTCTTTTGTTATTTTATTTCATTTTCTTTTTCTGTAAATCATCAAGAAACACAAAAGCCTTCATAGCTGTAGTATCAAAAATATATCAAAGAATACACAATATATGTTTTTACTCATTACCTAAAATATTCTTATACTGTGAATAATAAATGGTAAAGGAGAATTTGCTTGCTACACCACAGCCTGCCTAAGCAGAAAACTAGTTTCCTTTCACTGAGAAATACCTCCTCTCTTTCCACTTTGTAGACAAGGTCTTTGGTGACCATCATAACCCCCAAGTGGATCTGAGGTGAAAAAAGAATATCATTTAAGTGGAGCTGTTTTCCTTCAAGGCATGAAATAACTGGAAAGAGTCTGTACCTTTTTACCTTTTCAGCTAGAGTTGAATGTGTTTGGATCTGATGTGTCAAAAATATTTATAATAGATGACTTGGGGCCTGATGATGCAGCCCCCAGGCAGTCAAAACTCCAATTGACTTCAGTGAGAACTTTACCTGTCCGAGACCCAGCTGCCTTATGCCTGAAGGGAAAGAAGAAAGCGTAAATGAAGCAGTGGTTCAGGGTTTCAAGGACCAGAGACAAAGTCTTAGATGACTACAGGAAGAAACCTGAAGGTGGCTGCCTGTCTGTGAGCTTTAATTGACAAAAGTGGCCTGGTCTACTATGAAAAAAAAATAATTTGGATTGATCCTCCTCCACTCAACTTGGAAGTCTGTATATTTGAGTAGTGAAGGATAATACCAATGCTCCTAGACTTTTTAATTCTATTTTGATGTTGAATACTCTTAATAATTATTCATGAAGAGCCCAACTTCCTCTTTTCCCTAGATTTACCCATTATGAGGCACACCAAGAGAAATATAGTAAATATAAATTAAATGACAAAAGGTCATTGAGTCAAATGTTAAGGAAGATTTTCCAATCAGAGAAATTCAAGGTAATCTAAGATGCAAGTAAAACGTGGGGTGCAGGGCGTGGACTTGCCTTGTCGGTTCTTGCCCTACGAAGTTTGAAGAATAAACTCACAGACTAAAAGCTTTTTTAGTAAAAATGTGAAAGTTGATTGGAGGCATGTACGCACTTCCCCTGGAGAGGGGTCTCCAAAGGGAGCCCCGAGGAAGGAGGTCCCCAAATGGGAAAAGCCTGCTCTCTCTCTCTCTCTAAAATGATGAAAAAAATCTAAAATCCAAACATCTTTTGAGTCTCTTTGTTTCTGGGTTAATAAAGGCTGCAGCTCTTTGTGTCTTCATGACCCTTTCTAATTGGACCCTTCCCTAATTGATGACCTCTGTGCTTTCCTCACTGGCCACTCTTCTGCAGAGTATCAGTTTCAAAGGTCAAAGCCCAGGTGGTGCCCCCCTCTTTCTCTTCCCCTCATCTTGCAATATTCCTCTATCCTCTGTGAATGTATGCCTTCCTCTTGTAACATTTCTCTATCCACCTTGAAAGTAAGATAAGCATTCTGGTCTCTTGGAGCTATCTCCTTACCATCACATACGCATTCCTGCCCCATGAACCCCCCTTTTCCCTAAAACCACCTGTCCTGTCTCTAAAATTGCTTTCACAAGTGCTTTAGAATTCTACTAGTCCTTACCCCTCACCAGGTGTATAACTAGAACCTGGAGGCTGGAAGGCTTCATTTTTCCTCTCTATTACTATAGTGATCTCTTCCTTTGCCATTCCCCAGGCTCTTCTATTTTGCTTTACTCCTCTGCCCCTCCAAAAAAAAAACTACTTTTCTTTTCTGGGGAAACCTTTCTGTTTTAGTTGAAAAGATATAAACTGAATTTAAAAATCACTGTGCTATTTAGGTTATAGTATTTTAGACTTATTTTTGTCATCTATTATATAGGGTGCTTTTGCTAAATTATTTTATCATTTAACTTCCAAATATATTTCCCTCTGAATCTCTTTTATTACACGTTTTTACTTCTACTGCATTTTCTTAATAGAACTGGTCCAGGCAAAAACTACTGAGCAACATTCTGTTTGGCGAGTTCCTTGCTTTTTCCTTTAACATCTCCCTTCCTATTTCAGATTCCAGTACCTTAACACTGTCCTGTCACGTGCAGGGAGACTAGCTGTGGCATCCTGTGCTTCATCAAGAAATGTACATCTCTTATTGTGGGTTAACTATGACCCACAATAAGAGATGTACATTTACCTGCAATTCAGTGCACACTCACCCTTCCACATAACTGGGAGAACATTTTCTTGAATTAATATTTTTTCTTATGTATAATGAAAGATAATATTTTCTGTTAACTAGAATTTAATTCCATTAAAAATGCTGGGTGGGTCTCAATAAATTGATTTTATAACCCATTAATAAGTTGCAACCTATAGTTACTAAAATAGTAAACTTTGTGTTACTTTTGTAACTGTTGACTTAATCAGATAGGCATCTTGGTAATATGTTTGGACTTTAGAAAAGATAGATAGAGGTGTGGTACTTTTAATAAAGTGATACCCTTAACAGTGTGAGTCTGTCATAAGGCAATAGTGGAAGGAAAATTTGAGAGCAAAAGGCATTTTTCACTACTGACCTTCTCTGAGATGTTGATAACTTCTTCATGACCATCAGTGAGACCTCTCCACGTGCTATGTCAGATTGCCGATGTATTTATCACATGTAATAGGGAATGCTTGGATATAGATATCAAGTGAGGTTATACTTTACTCAGTATGCTTCTCATAGAGACCACTACTGGAATGACAACCTAGATAACTGGGAACACGGATTCTGTTTCTTCCATATGTTCTGGTCCTACCTTTTCTTACAGTATGTCTAAAATGACCATGAATCAAGGCCTGCTTCCATATTTTCCCCCAAGATTTATTTGTCCCCAGGAAAGTTAAGTGTTTAGATATAATAAGAAGTCTGAATCAAGAGGAAATATCTGAGGGAATTAATAAATTTTTTTTATGTTTCCCATTTGCTAGAAGGTAAACATAGGAAATGGAGTCTTTGTATGAAGGAGCAGCTGAGCCAGTATCACCAATATCTCCCCAAGCTAGGCACATGAAGACCTCCAAGAACCCACTTTCTGTTACATGAGCTATCCTCATATCCTGAGATTTTTCCCAAGACCATAGTTCATATAAATCTTCAAAAGTGTCCATGTAGAGTGCCATGCATTTATTCAATGCTCATTTATTGAGCACTTGTGATGTACCTGGCCATGTTGTAAGTGCTAGGGAGTAAGTAATAAATGAAATACATGTTGCAGAATGAGGAGATTTAGGAAGAAAAAAGCACTAAAAGATGCTTGCTAAGTAGCAGCACTCTCACCAGACTAAATTCTAATGACATTTCAGCACATAACAACCAGAGCTAGTTGTTTCTTCACAATTGCGTTGTACTCTGAACTGCAGTAAAGCTGCTGACAAGAAAATGAAGCAAAAAGGGAAAGAACTCAAACCCCAATAATTTTATTCTATGCTGAGAATTATAAAGCAGTCTTTAAAGTTATTTTGCTAACAAAGTAATTAATTTAAAATAGCAAGTGGCAATTTTACAGTTACTCGGGACCCATTATTCAGAATTCATTGTCCAACAAAGCATTTATAAGACAGTTTTTAGCAGTATAAAGTGAGGAAAATAAAGCTACGAGACAACAACTACTGTTAGGAGGTTCAGGTAATGTTTCCTAGTGGGAATGTACATTATCATAAGAAGAAACACTTACAATAAAACATTACAGAGGGGAATGACTGGGATTATGTCCCCTCCCCTAATGTTTACACATTGTGAAAACAGACAGTTATATCAGTTCTGATTTTTAATTGCACCTAATGAAACGGCCCGACAACCACTGACTGCATCAGCCACTTTTCAACTTGTATTAGGAGGAAAAAACTTTGTCTGTCTTTTAGTCAGTTATTTACACAGTTTCAGTCAATAATGTAAATGGTTGGTTTAGTTTATAGATTTTTACATAGGGTACATATTCATTCATCAGTTAGAAACTGTCCATTTTCTTGATTATGTGGGACTATAAATGTGTGCAAGTTGTCCTCTTGGAAAGGCAAGTTGATGCAATTGCCCACAGACACTCAGGACCTATGAGGTAAGGGGAAAAAAGCAGCTAGCAACTGTTGGCTTACATACAATTCGTGTCACTATGTAAATACAATTAGCCTCAGATGCAACCTGCCCCCTTGGCCTGCCTCAGCTGTCTTTGGTCCTCTGTGCTACCCCTTCCCTCCAATCATCTGCCTGCCAACCAACTGCTCTTCTTGATGTTTGTGTTTCCTGACTATTGGTTATAATATTCAGCATAACAAAATCTCTGAATTTAATCTGCATTAGATATTAAGCTTATAGAATAGATAGCTTAATAGTGTGGGTCCTGAATAGTATGGGTTACAGGCAAGGTCTACTTACACCTGAACTTGGCTATAAAGACTTACCTTGTTAAAACTTATCATCAAATAAGGACATATTTGTCACAATAAATCACTGTAGTTTAAAACCACAAGAGCTTTTACTACCATATTGCCATGTTATCAAAAATCAGACAGCTAAAACCTGGGAATATTTATAGTTATAAGGAATAATAGAATATCTTATAAATAAGTCATACTCAAATATGTTAAATTTTGATTGATATTATGAAAAATAAGAAGCCTGTTTGAGATAATTAAGATGAAGGAAGATGAACAACTAGTAAACTTTTCCCCTTCAATAAAAGTAACAAAGGCATTTATCAATTTAGGTTGAAATCGGTTTAAATAAATTTAAACATTTATTTAGTGAACTACTTGTTTGGAATTTAGAGTGTGGTTTAATAGAAACATTGGGTTTAACATGAGTTTAAATTTGCAAGGGAGACAAGGAAAGTCTCTGAAATCTATAACATACCTGGGGATATGACAAAAGCCTAATAAACAGGACTTTTCTAAGTTTAGGATCTTGCAATTTCTCACTGTTATACAATTCCTATATAACTCAGAGTTCATATCAAACTTCCCCCTCCTTCCTTTTTCTTTTTATTTTTTTTTTGGGGGGGGAGGGGTAACATTTCAAATTGAATAATTTTCTATTGCTTTACAGATTTACATTATAATTTCCCAAGTGATTTCATTTCATTTGCATTGACCCTCAGTTAAATACTACCTCACACACATGAGATTAAAAATCTTTTCTTAACCCATCATCAAATAATTTATTTCAAAACCTATTAATACACTGGAGAACTTACCATCGGATGAAATTTCAGTGACTCACTTTACAAGAGAAAGAAGCCTTACAAAATGCAAAGATAAGCCATTGGTGCCTCTAATTCTATTCTCCAAAGCTGTGGATATTTAAACATTAGCCCCTGGTATATTTTGAGAAGTACATACATAAACAATGCCCAGTGTGATCCCAATCACACAAAAACATTGGGTACATATTTGATGGGTGCTTGGATCTCTGCCGTGACCTTCAAGGCTAGGATTCAGGACCTGAAGGAGGGCCGATGCACAAATGAAAATACTATTCAAGAAATATGAATTTAGAAGGCATGGGGGGCCAGGTGGAGACCTCTCTCTCAGAGAGGCACACTGAAACCTGGCCTTATCCAGTTTTTATTCAGTTTTAGATACACATCTTGCCCTCAGTAAAGCACGGCAAACAGGTAGCAGACAGACCGTCTCTAAGGTCAATAAAAATCAGTAAAGATCAGTAAGGTCCAGTAAACATTTACTTTGAGGCTAGCTGGTCGGGAAATTGCTTCGAGCCACCACTATCTCAACACGAACAATGGTGCTTAGTGCTAGCCAGGCAAATGCCCAAGGTCCATCAGCCTTCCTCATTCCTTGGTGCACTCTCATGATAGTATTGGCAGTGGGTGGCTTCCCGCAGATCTCACTGCCATTTTTATACAAAGGTGGTACTAACTTTGCATCCTCTGCCAGAGGCTATGCTATAGGGAGTTAGTTACTGAAGACTGTCGTTCTGGCTGAACTAGAATATTTGTAAAGTTTGTGCAGGCCTTAACTACATGTAGATGTCAAGTGAGTGGGACAGGGGCTGGTGTTGAGACAGCCAATAAGAGCTTGGCAAACAGGTGTCCCATTATGAATGAAGCTGAATTTTGTAAATGACAAAACCTGAAAGCCTTAATCACCAGATACCACATCAATTTAAAAAAACCCTACACAAAACGAACTTTTAATTACCATAATCACCAAATGAGTCAAATGTCAGTTTTATTTAAAAGCCAGTATCCTGCCCAGCCTGCTTGGCTCAGTGGTTGAGCATGGACCTATGAATGAGAAGGTCATGGTTAGATTCCCAGTCAAGACCAATACCCAGGTTGTGGGCTTGATCCCCAGTGGGGGACATGCAGGAGGCAGCCGATCAGTGATTCTCTCTCATCACTGATGCCTTTTAAAAATGTACATCTTAGTGGGGTGATAAATGGGCATTATAAGTGGTACACTAAAATAGTACAAAGAGCCAATAGAGGCATTAAGATTGTTGGGATTTCCTATAAAATTAAAATAAG
>NW_006383008.1:4709376-4740890 GCF_000327345.1 Myotis davidii
TATGATTTATTGATTTCTCTTTGACAAGATTTTTGGCTTAAATTACTTTAATATTATTTTAGAGAACTGTGTAATATGGAAGAAAAAGTCATGACAATTTCTACATACCTGACAATTTCTACATAAACTGACACAAAGTTTTGGGCAGTAGAGAAAGTAAATAGAAGTCTCAAATATATTAATTTTGATATCTAAGCTCGTTATACATTATGAAAACCAAATCTCTATACCAATATGCTCTAATAACAATTAGCATATAAACTATTTTGATAGCTGAGGTAAGAAAAGACAAAATGGAAACTAATAGAATTTAGTGGTTTCTAAGCATAAAGCATTTTACATACATGAATCTCATTACATTTCCTAATATTCCTATATTTTAGGTATTAATAACTCAATTTCTTAGACAGCTTAGACTAACTCAAGCTTAGACAGCTTAACATATGAAAAGTAAAAATAGAGGGTGTTCGACTGACTCAAAATGACATATTAGTTTTTAACTAGCCATGCTGTCTCATAAAATTTTACCTAATGTTAATATCATATGAGTACCTTGCCAATGTACCAAAATTAAATTACTTACCTGAGATATCTAAGGGAATGGTTCTACAAATGTGACAGTCAGGATAACTGACACAAAGTTTTGGGCAGTAGAGAAAGTAAATAGAAGTCTCAAATATATTAATTTTGATATCTAAGCTCTCCTGTATGTTGATAATTCATATCAAGTGATGAGGTTGGAGCCCAAATGATCCTATAGGATATTATAGTGTTCATTCAGAACAAACACTTGTTACCTTACTGGGTTTTACCTGTACATTTTATTTATTAAATAATATATTTATATTGCTTTTAGAGAGGAAAGGAGAGGGAGAGAGAGATAGAAACATCACTAATGAGAGAATCACTGATTGGCTGCCTCCTGCATGCCCCACACTGGGGATAGAGCCTGCAATGTATGCATGTAACTAACCTGGAATTAAACTGTGACCTCCTGGTTCATAGGTCGACACTCAGCCATTGAGCCACGCTGGCTGGTCAGTTTTCTTTCTTAACCACAGCTAGACACGTATACATTGATTTAGAGGCGCAAGTCATTCCTACTAAAAAATTAAATCCATAAATGATAATTACTTCAGAAGAGTTTTAGCATTTTGTAAGTAAAAAACATCACTGTTCTGTTTATGTAGTAAGATGTCCAATGATGCTAAGGGAAAAAAGAAACAGATACTGCCTTTTACTTGAGTTGATGGAATGTTTGAGAGTCATTTGTTTTATAGATGAATTAGAACAATATCATGCTGTAGTCTCAAAAATAAACTTAATATGTACTTTGGGAAATAAAAAAATACACAACAAAATATTTTTCTGCTGACACTTAATTCCACTAAAGTTAATCCAAAGGGGAGTAATAGAGTTGTCAAATGGCATTGTAATGTAAAGGAAAATTGTAAATTGGTGGGGTTTTTTGTTTTTGTTTCAAGAAAGCATTTCTGATGAAATCATAGTTTAGAGAACACATCTAAATGCCTAACACATAAGTAGGTGTATGTTATATGTTGATGAATGGTCAAACTACCTCATATTTGGCCTGTATGATCTAGATGGGAAGAAATTTTATTTTAATTAAATGAATACTTGGTGATCAGGTACTGGAGTTGAGTCAGGATCTTGTGTAAATACAGATACACAGACAGAGAGAGAGAGAGACGAAGAGAGAGAGAGAGAGAGAGAGAGAGAGAGAAAGAGAGAGAGAGATGCAAACAACCAAAATTCCTTCCAATGAGGTGCGTTATGTACAGAACAAAAGTAGCATGATCAGCAACACTGAAATAAAAACAATTATAATATCTACAAGAACCAATATATAGAGAGCAAAACTTATTGTAGCAATGTATATTAATAGGAATTGTTACAGAACCACCAGAGTAAGTATGTCATCTCTAAGCTATGGATCAGAGGCTGAAAATTATAGAGTATTAAAGGCTGCAACACAGAATGATGTTTTTTAATATATGTTACTCCTAAAATCAAATACATAAACATTAATACTACATGTGAATTAGCAGAAGTAAACACTATGACATTGTACAGTATTGGTAAAAACCCTCATCTCATAGTAGATAATTCTATAATTTACAACTATAACAACAGGAACAACAATAAGAAATAGATATGGGCGTAGAGATATAGCTATATAGTAATCTTTTTATCATCATTACAGTATTACATTCAGAATAACAAGTCAAATTCTCTTTGATAGTAATTATTCCCCCAAAAAGCAATAGATCAAGCAGCATACAATTATCGACTATACAAACTCAAGAGGATTTCTCACAATTTGTGGTCTCAGAAAGTTAATTTATAGCTCATGATATATGCGCAGGCTTCTGATACCCGAGAAGTGCTCTGTTGAAGAACTATACAATCCATTGGTTTTCACTGGTTATTATGAGGTCTTTTAGATACTTAGATAAATAAATAAGATCACCACCTATTAATGAGAAATGAATTGTTACTTATCAGCTTAACTAAAAGACAATTATTGATATAAAAAAGCCACATAAATTTTCATTATAAAAAGGAAATCAGGTAATTTAAAAAGACTTCTGACTTGTAGATCATTTTAATGAAGGAAGAGTAAAGACAGAGGGAAGTAGATTAAAAAAAAAACAAAATTCCTGGTATTATAAGACCTCAAAAATTGTTTTATTATATTAAAAAAATAGGTAAGTGTAGACCCCTGAATGAAAAACATGGCAGAGTGTCAATTGCAAAAATGGCCCAAATTCTTTATGTATCTCCCAACAATAGGTAGAATCTGTTTCCCTGCCCCTTGAATCTGGGCTGCTCTTGTGGCTTGCTTGTCTGATAAAGTGTGGCAGAAAGGATGCTGTGTGAATTCTGAGCTTAGCTCTCTGAGAGCCCTACAGCTTCTGTTGTCACTCTCCTGCTGCAATGTGAGAAATTCTAGGCTACCCTGTGCCTACCTTAGGCCAGGAAAATGTGCTGAGATCAGAAGGGTTTTCTGAAGTTCCTTTTTACCAAGAAAGTACTCAGATTTTACAAAGCATGAGAGACATAGTAACTGGAGATTTCAGAACTGCCTAAAGAAGGATGAAGTCAAAACAGGAAGTTAAAATGCAGTACATGACATGCTAGGCTGTATTTATTAACAACTAAACACATTTTTATTAGCTAACTAGAGGCCCAGTGCATGAAATTTGTGCATGGGGCAGGGGGTGGCTCCCCTCAGTCCAGTCTGAACCCTCTCCAATTTGGGACTTCTTGGGGGGTGTCTGACTGCCAGTTTAGGCCCGATCCCAAGGATCGGGCCTAAACTGGCAGTCAGACATCCCTCTCATAATCCAGGACTGCTGGCTCCTAACTGCTCACCTGCCTGCCTGCCTGGTTGCCCTCAACTGCCCCCCATCCCGTGCTGGCCTGGTTGCCCCTTACTGCCCCCACTGCCAGCCTGGTTACTTCTTACTGACCCCCCTGCTGGACTAGTTGCCCCTTATTGCCCCCCTGCTGGCCTGGTTGCCTCCAATTGCCAGCCTCTGCCGGCCTGGTCACTCCTAACTCTCCCCCACATTGGCCTGGTCATCCCTTACTGCCCCCACTGCCAGCTTGGATGCCCCCAGCTGCCCCCCCTGCCGGCCTGGTCACCCCTCACTGACACCCCTGCCAGCCTTATTGCCCATGCAGCCTGCCAGCCTGCTAGTCAGTCGTTACTGTTACTGTGATGGTGTCCCAGGCAATTTGCATATTCCTCTATTATTAGTATAGATGGAATTCATGTCATCTATTCTAGTAACAGAAAGATGCCTGCCTAATTAATTTGAAGAGATATTAAAGAATTATGCATTTTAAATAAATTTATAAGAAACAGAGGAACAATGTATAGCCATAATTTAAATAAAATGAACAACATAAGCAGTGTAATTTTAAAATGCATGAATTTGGATAATTAAAATATTTGAATATTGCTCTTTTTTTTATGATGCAGCGTTAGGTATTTAGGAACTCATCAAAATGATAGCATAGATAATACCATCACCTACTACTTGCATGCATCACTTTATTCCTGCATTACAGAAACTAAAAAAATATAACTCTGCACTTTTGTAACAAAATGGCATGACCTTTAAAAGTAGATAACAGAGGAAAAATAAATACCAGATATTTATTTTCATCACATTATCCAAGGATAACAACTGCTAAAATTTCAGCATCTATATATATATATCTATACAAGCCCTTTTTTTTGTTGTTGTTTTATTTAACACAGTACTTAAACTCTAAATTTAGAGTGCAATGTCTCTATGAAAAAAATATTCTCATATAGTTGCTGGAGAGCAAATTGGTACTAACTTTAGAAAGGGAAATTTGGCAATACTCCTTAGTCCAATCAAATATTGGACTATCAGAATAATGTGGAAAAAAGTAATGAGACTTTCATGCTATGATGTATTATGTAAAACACTTAGTACATGACTTTATTTTTAGAGGCTTTATTTTTTAAAATATATTTTTATTGATTTCAAAGAGGAAGGGAGAGGGAGAGATAGGAAGATCAATGATGAGAGAGAACCACTGATTAGATTGACTGCCTCCCATCTGCCCCCTACCAGGGAATGAGCCCACAACTCAGGCATGTGCCCTTGATGGGAATCAAACCTGGGACCCTTCAGTCCACAGGTTGATGCTCTATATACTGAGCCAAATAAGGCTAGAGTATTTAGTTTTTTCATTTAACATACTCTTACCATATGCTAAAGATTTTAGAAGTAATAACTCATTCAATCTTAAATCTTCCTAATACACATGTGAAGTAGGTACTATTGTCTTTCCTATCCTATGTAATAAAAAGCTAATATGCAAATGGTCACACCCTCATGCTGTCACTCCATAACGGCTCAGACACTCAACACTGGGGAGAGAGGGATGGGGACCAGCTAGGCACAAATGAACTCGTGAGAGAGGAATGGAGACCAGCCAGCCTGCAGCCCGGGAGAGAGACAAGCTGCCCACGCCGCGGTCCTGGGCGCCTGTGGCTGCGGCCAGCCAGGGGAAGCTGGCCCAGGTCCTAGGTGCCTCTGGCTAGCCAGAGGGAGGGAAGCCCGGGTCCCAGGTGCCTGTGACCAGCCAGAGGAGGGAATCCTAGGTCCCAGGTGTGGGGTGAGGCAGAAGCAGTAAAGGGGCGATCAGGCAGGCAGGCAGGCGAGCGTTTAGGAGCCAGTGGTCCCAGATTGCAAGAGGCAGTCGGACATCCCCTGGATGTCCTGGATTGGAAAGGGTGCAGGCTGGGCTGAGGGACCACCCTTCCATGCATGAATTTCATGCACCGGGCCTCTAGTTGTATCAATAAACATACTAAAAAATGGACACGTTAAATAATTTCCTGACGTGAGACAATTACTAAAGAGCAGACATGCAAACCCAGCCAGTTTACCCCAGAGTGGCTAATTTTAATATACTACTATGTTATGTTGCTGCATATTCATCTGTGCATATATGTGTGCATGCATATCCATATATGTAACTTCTTTATGTGCTTGTTTAAACACACAATATATGTACATACATACTTATAACCATTTTAAGTATGTTGTAACTTTTTTGGCAATTTATTTTAATCTAAATTAAGCTACATTTCTAAACTTTGTGTTCCTGAATACTTTTAGAATCTATTAAATAAAAATTAAAAGGCTATAGAAAGTGGATTGCTTAAGATAACAACTAATAATGCAAACAGATTCTATTGGCCTTCCCATAGTGTGATATTATCTTTTAGATAGAAAGAATTTTATAGAACATTTCACTATAGTGAAAGCATGAAAGAGAAGAGGGTAAAATAACATTGATGTTCATAAATCTTATATGCAGTATACACAATATTTTTGCATGTAGTCTCAAGTAACACTCCTTATAAAACTCTTTGAACTATTATCATCCATACTTTAAAATGAAAGAAACTGAGATTCAAACAGATTTCTTTGTCTGCTCACACAACCTGTAAATAGATAAGAACTTCCTGGCCCTAAATTTCATGTAGTTTCAACTTTTGTGTATTTTTCAGTCCAAGCCTTACAATTCTCACCATCTGATTGAAAGTTGAGATGAGATCCAGAATTTTCCAAAGTGCCTCACTGTAAAGAAATGGTTTTCCACTAAAAAATGTTGCCTTTTTCAACTCTAAAGGAAAAAGTGTCCAATATTTTAAACACCACATGTGTGTCCTCCCTTCCTCTCAGCATTATAACTGGTATAAATTTATTCTTTGGGAAAATATTGTATTTAATAGGAATGACTAAAATGCCTTCTGTGATTGTTCCAGTATGCTTAAGTGAACCAAGGAAATCATTACTGTAAACTGCTCTTATTAAAGCAACACATTTTAGAATAAAAACTGATGCTATTCTTCTCTTTTATTCTCAATTAAAAGGCAGCTCCATAAAGGCAGCACTGGGGACTAACCAAGAAAAAATTAGGTAGTTTAAATTGTACCATGGTTTGGTTATACATACATGTTCCAGTAATGAGTTTTTCAACATGTTAAATATCACATGTTTTCTTCTGCCAATTTATAGAAGTCATCTCTTTGTGTCTATTTCTCAATGATATTTTAACTAACTTATTTGATCAAAAACAATTGTCCAGAGACACAATATAAAATCTAAGTATAATCTTTGAGGTCAATATGAAATAGTTTTTTTTTAAAATATATTTCTTTATTGATTTCAGAGAGGAAGGGAGAAGGAGAGATAGAAACATCCATGATGAGAGAGAATCATTGATCGGCTGCCTCCCTCACACTCCCGACTGGGGATTGAGCCCGCAACCCAGGCATGTGCCTTTGGCTGGAATCAAACCTGGGACCGTTCAGTCCACAGGCTGACACACTATCCACTAATCCAAGCCGGCCAGGGCTGAAATAAGTTTTTAATTCCAATGATTCACACACTATCTCTCATCTCTTTTAATTCTGATAACTTAAATTTTAATTTAATTGATGATTTATGATAATTTTAGAAACTATATTTGATTTTGCCATGCTGTATGCATTAGCAATTGGAGATTTAATGTTAGGCTTCAGTATGGGGAGATGTTGAACTACATCACGTTATAACCTTAGGTCATGTGGAGCCAGGACATCTAAAACAAGATTGGCTAGTATATCATGCCAGAAGCCGGTCCATCCTTGCTGCTTGACACAGTCGCTGCAGGAAAGAAACATCTGCACAGCATACGTTTCAAGGGACCTGGCGTATATAGCATACTGTTCTTAATATGTTTGCTCCCCTTAGCGCTGTGTTTTAACCAAGGTCACCTCTCCAAGAAAGGTTGTTTCCCCAGGTAGGGATTTTTCCCTGAAGTCAGAACTGGTATATAAGGATGTAACAAGACAATAAACACCAGAACTTTGCTGGAGATCCAGACCAGAACTTGGCTGGAGATCCTGGCTAGAGATCCTGGCTAGGCTGCTGATCAACTGAACGCTGTCTCCGTGTCATTCCTTCTTTGCCGACTCCGTCTACACCTTTGGGAACTCCTGGACCTGCTGGGGTTGGACCCCAGCATCATCAGGAATAATATTAGTCAATATAACATGATGATTCTCTTAGTTAAAAAGAATTTACCTTTTATTTCTAGTCATTAACTAGTTCCTTGAACTATCAGTAATGAAACATTTATTTTGTGCTCTAGATATGAGATAAATCTAATTAAAAACTACATTATGCAGTTGTGTTTTAAAGGTCTAAGTGTCCCAACACTCTACAAATTTAATTGTATATTCATCCTACCCTCTTAATCTTCATATAATGGCATATTTAATGTTAAAATATTTAAATTTAGGGTTCTGTTGAATTGGATTTAGATTGAAATAAGAGAGGAGATGGTGATTACCCAACTTGCAACTAAAAACATGAAATTATAAGGTTCAATATGAATTAGGGAGGTAATAATTCTTAGGCTAATGAAAGAGTTTATATGTAAACATAGACCTAGAAAAAAAATAGTGTGTAGCTAAATAAACAGAATTTAATGCTTAAACTCTAGGAAGCTGAGATCTTTGGTAAATATTCCATTTCCTCCACTTATGGGTATTAGATAGGTTGGCACTTTCTAGACCTCTTGTAATTGGATGAGGCCATATAACCAGTTCTGGGCAATGAGTTTCTACTATTACCTCCAGACTGGAGCATTCAATCTCTTGTATAAGATCTCCAAATTATATTTTTACTGTGACACAGAGGCTGGGAACAAAGGAAATGGTTACAGAAGAGGTGGTTAGTCTGAATACCTATAGGGCTACGTAGAAGAGTTATTCTTAACAGCCTGGGAAAGACATGCATCATAAACATGCAGAGTATTCTCTTAAAACACTAACAGTTAGAGGCTGTTTACTATTATAACATTAGCTATCCTATCTTGATCTATACATAAATTGGTACCTGGAAATTAGGTGTGACTATACAAAAACCTAAGATATATGTCATTGGTTTACAGCCAGGGTATAGGTGGTAGAGAAACTACTATTGAATGGCTGAATAATGAATAATCATGTTATTGTATTATGCAGTGGTAAAACATTTGGTAAAACTGTTGTCTATAATAACTTGCAAGGCAGGTAATTCATCTCATGATAAATATGATTATACACTGTACACACACAAATATAATGATACATTATAGGAGAAGAGATGGGAAAACAGAAGGCAAGTGGTATGTGTTGGTTAATGTTGGTGGCACTGACAAAGTGTTGTAAGAATGATGAGAGGTCATAAAAAAAATCACCTGGTCAGCAAGCAAGCAAGAAAGAAAACAGCGTTCAGAAATTCCAATTTTATAGTTTTTTTAAAGCAATTACTTCTCATACCAGCCCAGTAAAAATGCAATGGAAATGGTCATTGAGTAACAAAAACCTATTAGAACTCACCGCATGGCAAAGATCAAATAAAGAGTATGGCTGTCACACCCACTATTAAAGCTCTGGATGAATTAATGTAGCACCCAGTAAATCTTTTCAGTTGGAAAAATAGCTCAGAGAAAAGAGATTGATTTATTGGAAGCCTGCTGAGAAAGCTGCTCAGTCCTTCCAGGGAACACTTCTCCGATGCCCACTTCATAGGAGCCATAGAAGTTCATGAAAATGAAAGTGTGTCTCAGAGGGAAGAACTGAAGGTAAGGAGAACAATGAATGGAAGGCCTTTCCAGAGAACAAAAAGAAGCCTAGCTCCCTACCTGCCAGATAGTGTACCCTCATTCATCTGCAAAGCGGAATTTCAGAATCGTTATGGTACAATGACCCTTTTCCTTTTCGACAACAAAAAATACGGTTATCCTGACCTTGCTCATTATACATTGCATTTTTATTTCATAGATTTTCAAACCAAAACTAACCCTTTTAGTTTATAAAGTTCCATATTAAAATGAATCACATTTGAGTCTGATACAGAAACCCTCATGCATCATCCAAAGATTCTGAATTTTTATCTTGACCCTGTGAACCTGGGAACTTTGGATATCTCCCTTAGGGATGGCTGAGTAATTTATGTGATAATGAAGATAATGGGATATTTTGTAACCAGAAGAGTTGAGTTAGTCAGTAATTATTGCTGCTTATCAAATTTTTTTCCCACTCAGCTTCCTTTCTTAGAACATGACATCATTGAGCTTCTTGGTTTCCAATGTATCGACAGGACCATGGAACTATATTTTATGATATATACAGACTTTGCATCATCCTTGTTTACATAGCACAGTAACTTTGGCCCTGCCCTACCTTTGTTTCCTTACTGTGATGCACTTTCTCCTTTCTACAGTTAAATAAAAGTTATGACATGAATATCAACCCATTTGGGAAAGGGGATCAAACCCTTTCCTATTCTTTCCAGGAAACTTAAGCTGTCTTTCTTTACTTGTTAGCTGCATTTCTGCTTCAAATAAGTAATATGATAGGCTTCTGTTCGTAGATAGAGATAGCACCACTTTCTGGAGATTATGATGACTATGTCACACAGCTCAACATGGGAAGATTACATTTTTATGTTTTTAATTATTTCAGAGGAAGGGAGAGGGAGAGATAGAAACATCAACGAGGAGAGCAAATCATTAATCAGCTGCCTCCTACATGCCCCCCTTCTGGGGATTGAGCCCACAACGTAGACATGTACCCTGATGGGGAATTCAACCATGACCTCCTGGTTCATAGGTTGATGCTCAACTACTGAGCCACAGCATCTGGACAACATATGAAGGTTTTTTGGATTAGTCCAACTAAAAGAAGTTGAAGAGATTGTAGGGTGACATCATTCAGCTTGGAGAGGTCTCACACTAGTAGTAAACATTTTAAGAAATAAGATCAAGAATGAATAAATGGATAAAAATAGGGGTCAGAGGGAAATAGACTTCAGAATGTCTGATTAAGATATGCACTCAGTCAAAGACACAATATAAAGGCCATAAAACTTTGTCTGAATTGGTTTATATGACATAAAGACAAGCAAAATTAGGTCATCAGAGCAGGATTTGTGTGCTAGAAAAGTACATAAAAACAGGTTCATTACCTGCTTCAGATCTAAGCCACTTAGTAAAGTACTTCATCCTTACATAGTTTGTGCTCCTCAGCACTCAATCAATTTTTTCTGGAATCACAGTGAGGCCCACCTGCATCATGTATGGAACTAGCATTTCTTGGTCAGAAGTAAATGGTTAATGAATAGGATAAGGAAGAATTCAGAGGTTATATTCTTAGGGCCACTGTTTCAACCTTCTCCCCACACTCCTGGTTGATGGTGGCAAACATCTTATTGAAGCGATAAAATCTTATTTAGGATTAGTATCAATTTGGGGAATATCACTTAATATATGTCCTCTTTCAGCATAATTGCTCATATGGATAGATATCATTGATAGCTAAATGATTAATAAAGTGGAAGGAAAAGGGAGGCAGAGAGACACAGAAAGAGAGAAAGAAGATAAGGAAAGAGAAATTTACAAAGTAGAAATTCCATTTGGTTCCTGCAAAAAAAAAGAGGGTGCAAAAATCTATCACAAAAGACAAGAAGCAGGTATACCAACTATATGCAATACCATTCTTGAACTTAAATAAAAGATGAAGGTGTGTGTGTGTGTGTGTGTGTGTGGCAATTGATGAGATTTAGAATTTTAAATAGCTCAGAAGTAAATTAAAAGAATTGTCAAAGTCAGCTGATTTTCGTTATAAACAAAATAAATTGCAATTTATGTTATAGGTACCTTACACTAAATCTCTGAGTCTGTTGATAAATTTGCAATTTATATTAATATTGCACATTTTGCACAATTTTACACATTATCTGACTACTCTTGCATTAATCATCATCTCTTTCTATGGGAAGAAGAGTGCCATAAGAGACACTCAAAACCATGTTTCCTGATGTGCAGTCCATTGCTCCATTCAATAAGCTTACAACTATGAGGGGCTACAAAGTATTTATAAGCAAAATTATAATATGTAATTTTATACTGCTCTTGAATTAAAACATTCATCAACACTAGGGAGAAATAGGCTCATTTCGTAGTTCAATTAACCACGGGGCCAAACATTGATAGGATCTTTCTGATCTACACACTTTAAAATCATTTAGGAAAATTAGTGAGTATCCATACTAAAAGGGAAACATTTTTGTCTTAATATGCTATAGGGAGGATATTCTGTGTACAGTGGCAGGGAATTCACTAGCAGGCTCATCCGTCTTTTCTATTTTTTCCAGAGCACCCCACCTCTTTGCCTGCTTCTCATTAAGCAGCTTGTATATATGAACAAAGCCATTCTGGTGGCTGATAATGAAGAAAACAGAGATGTACAACATGGTTTATATGATTTGTCAACCATTACATGAAAACATATTTCTGCTTTTAAATAAAATTAAACAATTGCACATGACAAAGTTTTCTTCACTTTCATATGGAAATGTTGCAAAGACATTCTTTAGGTAAGCCTTGTAATTTCTCTTCCTATCTCATATTTACAGTACATTCTTTTTTTACTCTCTTTTGTCCAGAACCTCTCCACCAATATTCATAGCAGCCACTGGCACTATTTCTCCCAAAAGAATGTTCATGATTTCCTTATATCTAGTGAGAAGTTTTGAAGAAACAGTTCAGTCAACAGAACTTCCCATTATATTAGGTACCGAGAAAGAATAACTTGGGAAAGGTATTCATTCCTTGGTATCTGAAAAATCTATTTCATTAATATGAAATGCTAAGGATGCAAATTAGCCTACTCTTGTAATTTGGTCCTTGGCCCATTAATGTAAGCTCAGGAGAGAGCAATGTTTGGCCATATTAAAAATATGAAAAAAAAAAGCTATTGAAGCTTAAATCACAAGGGAAAACAAACAAAAAAAGTATTAGGTGGTTTTCCCTTTTAATTTTGCTGATGAAACAATTCTTGAACATTATCCCCATGATGGTTTGCAGTGCTATTAGGAAATCTAATTAGCTATTTAGGGCTGCATTTGCAAAGAAATGGTTTACTTAATAAAGAAAAGTAAATAATTGACAATGTGTATTTTCAATTTGTGGCAAGAAACCTGTGGATTTTATATTTAAAAGAAAATGCATCTGTGCTGTTAATAAAAATTATAATGTGACACTAGAAGAAAATGTAATAGTTTTTAAAAATATATATTTTATTGATTTTTTACAGAGAGGAAGGGAGAGGGATAGAGAGTTGGAAACATCGATGAGAGAGAAACAGCGATCAGCTGCCTCCTGCACATCCCCCACTGGAGATGTGCCCGCAACCAAGGTACATGCCCTTGACCGGAATCAAACCTGGGACCTTTCAGTCCGCAGGCCGACACTCTATCCACTGATCCAAACCGGTTTTGGCTCAAACAATTATTATTGATTATTTCCAAGAACAAAATAGAAGATTCTACCGAATGTCCGACTGCCAAGATCACTTGTGTGTATACTACTCATTCCTATTCAAACTTAAATGTAAAAAACTTTATGAAAATTATTTATCCAGTATGTTGCTGTTAATTATTGAGTCCTCCTTCACATTCATCGAGACATCTAATATTTTTATTGGACTCCTAAAATTAATTTTTTAGAATCTTCATTTTTGCTAGTCATTTTAAATATACCTTGTATTAATAAACCATGACTAATTCTGGATAAAATATATCTTTCATATATAGGCTTTATAAATACAAAGAAGTTTTCTTGTTAAAATCTGAAAATTATATATTTTGATTTTAAGTAAATTTATAATTTTGTAGGTGTGTGTGAGAGAGTTCATTCATCTCATTTCTGTGTTGTATTCCTATGATAATTATATCTTTATAATGGGTTAATCTTTTTATAGTTGTCTCTAGCAATACTTACTAAGTATATATTTTCAGATTAAGGACATGTATGCTAGTTTTTTTGTGTGGTAATTATTTGCATGGAAAGTGATTTCCTTCTTTTATTTTCAATATTCCCGTGGCCTTATATTAAAAGTGTGTCTCCTTTAAGCAACATATAGACTTCTGATTTCTTTGTTTCTCCTGTATGACAGTCTGAGATTTGTCTTTGAACATTTGGTTCCTTTTTAGTTAGTAGAACTAGAGGCCCGGTGCACAAAAATTTGTGCACTCGTGGCGGGGAAGAGGGGAGTCCCTCAGCCCAGCCTGCTCCCATTTGCAGTCCAGGACCCCTTGGGGGATGTCCACCTGTCAACTTAGGCCCACTCCCCAGGGGATCAGGCCTAAGCTTGCAGTCAGACATCCTTCTGGCAGCCAGGGAGCCCTTGGGGGATGTCCAACTAAAGGCTTAGGCCCCCAAGGGAGTTGTGATGAGCAAGCTGGGGTGACAGAGGAGCCACACTGCCCCGCCCGGCCACCCCAGGTCGGGTTGCATACTGCACGCACAGGTGGGCAGGCGGATCGCTGCTTCCCTTCCTGGCCTCCCAGGGTTGGGTCGCACATAGGACGCCCGGGCGGGCCGGGGGATCGCTGCTGCCCCACTCAGCTGCCCCAGGTTGGGTCGCACACGGGACGCCCACCGCACCGGGTCACAGATAGCAGGCCCAGATGGCGGCAGGGCAGGTGGGATGGTGCTGTCCCACCCCACCGCCCCAGGTGGCAAATAGCAGGCCTGGATGGCGGCAGTTAATTTGCATGTTACACTGCTTAGCCAATGAGAGGTGTAGCAAAGGTATGGTCAGTTACCATGTTTGTCTATTATTAGATAGGATTAGAAATGTTTTCCTTGTGACTGTAATGCTCTAGGTATTAAAAATACTATGTCTCTGGATTTATTTTGTTCATCAGATTATTTTGTTCATTAGCTTCCACATATGAGTGAAGTCATGTGATATTTCTCTTTCTCTGACAGGCTTGTTTTGTTTAGCATAATGCTCTCCAGGTCTCTCCATGCTGACTCAAAGGGTGAGAGATCCTTCGTTTTCACTGCTGCATAGATCCTAAGGTGTACATGCACCACAGCTTTTTTCCCACTCATCGACTGACAGGCAGCACTTGGGCTGTTTACAGATCTTAGATATTGTGAACTACGTTGCTATGAACATAGGAGTGCATACATTCTGATTGGTGTTTCTGGTTTCTTAGGATATATTCCTAGAAGTGGGATCAAATGGCAGTTCTATATTTAATTTTTTGAGGAAACTCCATACTGTTCTCCACAGTGACTGCAGCAGTCTGCATTCCCACCAGCAGTGCACGAGGGTTCCCTTTCTCCACATCATGGCCAGTACATGTCATTTGTTGATTTGTTGATGACAGCCATTCTGACAGGTGTGAGGTGATACCTCATTATCACTTTAATTTTATTATATTTTTATCTTCTCCATTTAAGGTTAGTTATAAATGTTTTTATTACGCTTTAGCACTCACCTTAGTTATTAAAACATGAATCTTTGATTAAATAGAATATAAACTAAATAAGGAATTTGTATTATAAATTACTGCCTGCCACTACCCAGGCAGTGCAAGGACCTTTGCGAACAACCCAGCATTCTTTATTACCTCTTGCCTTTTGTACTACTATTTTCAGGCATTTTAATCCTGCATAAGAAATTATTGCATTATTTTGTATAATCAGTATTGACATGTATTTACCCACATAATTTCAAATTCTGTTGCTCTTATTGTCTTCTTCCATTTGCCTGTTTTTTTGTTTTGTTTTTCATTTTCATTGTCCTATATCATGTTCCTTCTACATGCCAAGCTCTCTTTAATATTTACTTTCATTTAGGTTTGCTGGTGGTAAATTTTATCAGTTTGGTGATTTGGAAATGTTTCCATTTCACCATCAATACAAAAAAAAATGTTTTCACTGAGTTTGAATTCAGCATTGAGATATTTTTCTCTTTAATATTTTAAAGATGCCATCCCATTCTTTTCTAGCTTCCATTGTTTTTTACTGAAAAATCAACCTGAGATTTTATATTGTTCTTTGGGAATAATGTGTGTGTGTGTTTTCTTCTTCTTCTTAGAGTATCTCAGATCTCTCTCTCTAATTTTCAGTATTTCTAGTTGTGTTTTTATGTTAGTTTTCATTTGGGCATATAAAATCTGTGGAGTGATATATTTCAGTAGTACTGGAAATTTCTCAGCCATTATCTTCACATTTTGATTCTATTCCCTTCTTCCTCTTCTTACATTGAGAGTCTACAATTGCACAAGTTAAGCCATGAAGTATTCTCCCTCGCTGTTTCAGTTTGTATCCTCTTTCTATGCTTTTTTTTCAGGATATTTTCATTCATTATAAGAATCTCCTGTCTTCTGTGTTCAATTTGCTTTTAAACTCACATACTTCTATTTTCCATTATTGTATTCTTATTCCTAGATTTTCCATTTTATTTATTTTTTTAGAAATGCAAGTTTTCTGATGAAATTCTCTTTTGTTATCACTTTTTTCCCAATTTTATAAATTACAGTTATGCTAATTTCCTTGTGATGATTCCAATAGCTCAATCACTTATAGGTAAATTTCAGTTTTCTGCACTTTTCTTCATTCTTTTTTGCTGCATCTGGTATATTTTTCATTGGACAAATAATATATTGCTAGAAAAAGTTGAGGTTGTGTATAGTATTATCTCCCTACAGAAAAGGAACACACAATCTAAACTCTGGCAGTTCCCAGGGGGCAGTTAATCTCAATTCAATTTGGGATTTAAATGACTGAAGGCTGGATTACAGTCTATGTAAATTTGAGTTACCCTCAAATTACCCTATTCCTAAAATGTAGCTGTCTAAGGTTCCCAAATTAGGATATCAGATTACTAGGATCTGGTTTACTTCTGCAGGTCTTGAACTCCAATTTTTGTATCCCCAACATGGCAAGCCTATAGAAAACTCTACTTTTAAACTACTACTACCATTTGTATTTTAAAAAGCAGAAAATTTTTCATGGGGAATTCCATATATGAGTTGGCTCTTATCTCCATGCTCTCTAGAGAGTCCTGAACTCCATTTTTACCTCACTCCTCCCACAGATGTCCACAAAGCCTGCTGGCTGGTTTTTCTGCCTGCCAACACTTGTCCTTTGCCTGACCTTTCTTTCATTTTCCAGAACTAATACTGGTAAACACTGAAAAGGAAAACACAACATATAGAAATCTGTGTTCTTCTCAATGAGTGGAGAAGTATGAACAGAAAATAAGCCAAGTTAAATATATTGATATCAATCATGAAATTTACCTAGGATGTTGATAATGAGTAGGTAAGATACTTAAGATTATAGATTGATAATATCACTATTTAATCAACAAATACTTATTGAAGACATATTATGCCAAACCAATATGTTAGGATCACAGGGCTATAGTAGTTTTGTTTACCACTGTTTAAAAAAATATAAAATAAAATGGGGGTGGGGGGGTGGAATTATTTTATCCATATGTCAAAGTAGGCAAATAAAGAGAGGCATGGGGGAAGACCAAGAAAATAAAATTCTAGGAATATCCATAATCTAATCTAAGAAATGTGAATATGTTTAAATCACACAAATGCAAAATTTTAAATATGTTGTAAATTTTGGCAATCTGAAATAAAAAGCCAAAATTTCACCCTATTAATATTCATAAACATGTAACTCCTTTAAAGAAAACTGAAGCAAACATGTAGCCTTTGGTTTTATATGTTCAAAAAAACACTAAATCTAAACACCAACTTAAAAAATAAAATTGTTGCTGACACCTTAAGGGAAATCTTTAGATTGATTCCACAACCAATCTAATGAACTGTGAAGAAAGTGGACATTTAAATAGAATAAAAATATCATGACCATGGTAAATTTCGTCGCTGATGGGCCCTCTGAGACTGAGTTGTAAACACAGGCGGAATAGGTAAATAGCATCTGCTTTCATAAACCTGGGGGAAATCTTTCTGAAATACACAGTGGAGATACAGCAGCATGGCCACACTTAATAAGAAAAGGATGTAGTTTCTACATATGCATATAGCCATGAAAGTAAGTACACGTGTGTGTGTGTGTGTGTGTGTATTACGTGTATGCACAAGCAATATATTGATTTATTTTTGCTTTGTTAGCTGTTTATAATCTTAGTACTTCCAGAGTATTTGATATTCTATATGCTTCTATTAATATGTGCACTATGAAAACATCCTGGTCTAGACATTAGTAAATAAGGAATTTGGGTTTGTTACTAACAGTAACTATAACACCAAGCACTTTAATACAGCTATGATGTAGATTATTTTACTGTCATCATGCCATATAAATAAAAACTTGGTAGATTACAAGGGCTATATAAAGTAATTGAGACTTGCAAATTTTTTTTACCACTTTTATATTCTATTCTAGATAATTTTCTATTGCAATAAGGTGTCTAACAAGGTCAATCTGCCTTTAATATTTCCAGATTTGTGAATTTGTAAAATATGTTCAGCTTATTAATGAGTTTTAAGTTTGTATGCAACAGGGAAGCATCACATGCATACAGTCTCAAGGTAGTTTTTTGTTTTGTTTTTGGCAGAATTCTGAATTATAGTCGACCTCTGTTAGCAATCACGTGCTTTGTAAGTAATGACAAGATGATGTAGCCTGGTGCAAGAGCAAAGATAAGGACCTGAGGTCACTGGAGTGGAACAGCTGGTTATGTGCCCTGTGCAAGTATGAACGAGTGTATGTGCTTTTCAGGCTGAAGTGGGAGCAGTGGTTTTAAGTTAAGCCTCAATTAAAAATAATCAATTAGATCATTAGAACAGAGGTACTGTTAGTAAATTACATTCATTAATGATTTTAGTGTGGGATTATGCCTTCAGTTTCAAGAAATAAGTAGAAAATCTCCAGTCTTTCTACTTCATAGGCAATTTCCTAGGCATCATTAAAATTAAAATAAAACAGAAGGAAACATGATAGCTTACCTGTTTACACCAAAAAGGTTTCTATCAAAGCAAAGCATCTATTAACTTTCACGACAGTACTGTAAATATGCCCAATGTACAAAATTTGTGCAAGAGTAGGCTTTCCTTCCCCCTGCTGCCTGCACCAGCTTCCGGCAGCACCTGGCCCCGGGCTTCCCCGGCAGAGGGAGGCCCCGCCCAGCCACCATAGCCGGCACATCAGTGGCCTGGGCCTCCCTCTGTGGGGCGATCATGGGGCAATAGCAGGCCCCCGACCAATTGCATTGCACCCGCCTTGGCTGGCCTGGCGCTAGTGGGTGTCATGGCATGGTCCCAGATGGTTATCCGGATGGTCGTCCAGATAGTCATTCCGCTGTTCAGCCATTGGGCAGATTTGCATATTATGCTTTTATTATATAGGATTATGTCAGTTCTCACTTCATTAGCTTCACATGTATTTGTCATTGTGTGGCTTATTTTCCTATGACTGGAGAAAAGCATGTTATTATTTATTTCATCTCTTGTCAAAAGGAGTCCCCTTTTAATTTCTTAGTCAAGAAGAATCATTTTAGATTCCTAAAGATATCAATATTCTTATCAGCATGCTGTTTATCAAGGGAGTAACAGCAATTAGTAATGACACAGATCGTGGTAGGATCATTTCTATCTATGTCATCATTTATGAGTAGTACTTTGGGATTTAAATTCTCTTTTCTAAAAAATACTAAGCAAGAAATCATAATTACATTAATTCTGAAAATTTGCTTTCTTTTCTTAATTTAATTTTACTTTCTGGGGAGAAAGTTTTACCAAAGAGTTCCAGAAAAGTAAAGTGAACTGTCTATTTTTTTTCTTTCTTTTTAAAATATCCTCACCCAAGAATATTGATTTTATTTATTTATTTATTTTAAGAGAAATCCATTAGTTGCCTCACTCACATGCCCTAACTGGGGATCAAACACGAAATCTAGGTAAGTGCCCTGACCAGGAATAAAATTCAACCTTTTTTGGGTGCACAGGACAATGCTCCAACCAGCTGAGCCACATGGCCAGGCAGTGAAATGTTTATTTTTGTTTGTATAATTGATTACTCAAATTTTCAACATCTTCATGAAATTGTGTACAAACTTTACAACTATCTCTGAATAAATCATAGAACACATAAAAGTTGGTTTAAGTGGTATAAAAATACATTAACCTCATTACTAATTTCAATTCATCAAATAAGCACCATTGTTGTTGTTTTTTTCTCTCCAAAAATCTGTTTGCCCTCAAAAAAGGAGAGAACTCATTTTAAATAAGCACATTTATCTCTGGTTTTGGAGAATGTAATGGAAGACAGCATTTTTTTATAGAGTCTAATTATTTTGTTAAAATATATTTTTTATTGATTTCAGAGAAGATGGAAGAGGAATAGAGAGAGAGAGCGCGCTCAATGATGAGAGAATCATTGATTGGCTGTCTCCTGCATGCGGCCTACTGGGGATCAAGCCTGCAGCAACCCTGGCATATGCTTTGACTAGGAATAGAATCGTGACCTCCTGGTTCATAGGTTGAAGCTCAACCACTGAGCAATACCAGCTGGGCTAGAATCTAATTATTACAGTGTAATTTGAGCTTTTGGGACATTCCCAAGAACTGCTTTGCTGTGCTAAATCCTCTCCATCAACATTAATACTCTCTCAAGTTCTTCCCTCACCCTACTACTCCAAAATAGTAAAATAATAAAAACCGCTCCTTAACCCCATTTCCTCCTGCTGTTACTACCTCCTCTTTCTTTCCCATTACAGATAAACTTTTAAATGAAATATAGGTCTAAGCACATCTCCATTTTCTCAATTCCTCAACTCATTTGTCAGTTTGGAATCTCTTGGACAGATACTGGTATGGAGGTTGAGATGGAAGGTATTAATTAGGTATTAATTTGACCACTGTTTCAAGCACAAGCATTGTATTAATTCTGCCTTGGCTATCCAAACTCATCACAGGGATAACTCCATTTATACTGTCAAGGTCCTATCTATAAGATACTCATGTGATACTATATGTACAACTCAAACATAGAAATATTTATATTATCTTGTACAATTTCCCCTCCATCAAAATGATAGATTTTCCTGTTTCGCTTTTCTTAGTTGCTAAAATGAATAGTCTATCTAAGAAAAAAGTAGCCATTCTATATAGGATGTGATTAAGGAGAAAAATGTGTATAGCAATTACATGAAAATTATTAGAAAGATTCTGCAAATCCTGATTTGCAGTAAATTTTATGTTTAGATTTAGTGACATTTATTGTATTGTTCGTTTGGCTGCTTTTATTGAACTATTACAAGAATTATGGGGAAAATGGCTCTTTAGAACATTTTAGCAATCATGGGCATTGCTTTTTGGTTTGTTTTTTCCTGCCTTGTTCAGTTGAGATTGGTACAGAACACCCAGTTTCATGGATATTGCTTATTGCTAAATGCAACCATCCCATTAAACTTTGCTTTGTGAAGTAGGAAAATAAAACGGTAAATAACCAGCAGAAAACCAAATCTAATCTCAACAATAGCCTGAAACAAAGTCAATTATAGTGATAGCTGCTACCTACAAAAAGCCTAATATATAAAAGGCATATACTACTATATTTATATACAAATAATAAGATAGTGTTTAATATCCATCTTTTAGATGAAATAAGGGGGCCTAAAGAGGTTATTTTTAATGCCTAATATGGCAGCCAAGAATCAAACTCAAAACCACATGGATCTGATTCCTTTAACAACTAGCTCAGTTCTCACTTTGAAGCCAAGAAGTTTATTGTGTCCTTTCATTTCATGATCTCATTTGCATGCCTCCCACCTATGTGCCATCCACTCTAAACTCTATCAACCTCTTGAGATAGCCTTTTGTTGGAATCTGTTGCTTCCTTTGCATAACAAAGTCTCCCTTCTAGCTCTGCACCCTTGGCTCCCTTTCCTCTCTCTTCCTCATCCTCATTCTTCAGATTAAGCTTCTGGCTCACTTGTTTAGGAACAGAATGGACACCTCCCAGGAATGATGAAGAGCCTCTGTATTTGCATCAAGAACACCTCTGATATTACCTTAATAGCAGTTATATCATAAACTTAGTATTTTCCTCTCAGCTTGAACTATTAAATGAAATATGTAATCTGGGTTAAAATTAAAGTATTAACAAAGAACCTAATAAAAAAAACAAAATTTTCTCCTCCTTCTCCCAATCCTACTCCCTGAAGTAATAATCAGTAAGAATTAGCATTTTTATACTTCTATTTCCTTTAATTCAAGAAAAATCATGCATATTTAGAGGCTATTTTTAAAAAGGTGGGATGGTATTATACATTCATATGTGTATATATGTAATCATTTTATATTATTTTGTAATATTGTGTGGATTTCTTTATGTGTATATATATATATGTAATTTGCATTTTATTTCACAGTTTGAGTATACCAATATTAATTTAATCATCCCACCATCGTTAGAAATGCAGGTTGTTTCTAGTTTATTGCTACGTTAAATATCCTTGTGCATATGTCTTTACTTTCTGTTTCTTAGCATTTCTACTTGTGGAAGTATGGTCAAAACATATGAGAAGTAGTAAGTAACGATATATGTACAAGTATATGTAATGTAGCAATAAGCTTGCAATGAAAAATAAGCTTCAGGCCGAAACCGGTTTGGCTCAGTGGATAGAGCGTCGGCCTGCGGACTGAAGGGTCCCAGGTTCGATTCCGGTCAAGGGCATGTACCTGGGTTGCGGGCACGTCCCCAGTAGGAGATGTGCAGGAGGCAGCTCATCGATGTTTCTCTCTCATCGATGTTTCTAGCTCTCTATCTCTCTCCCTTCCTCTCTGTAAAAAATCAATACAATATATATTTAAAAAAAAAAAGAAAAATAAGCTTCAGAGCTCCTACTCCCAAGGTTTCCTTTCAAACCTGTACCTAGTATGTATTTAAAATTTTAATTTTCTCCTTAAAGGGTTGTCCCTCAAATTGTATAAACTCCAGGCTCTACCTCAATCCACCCGTAAAGTCACCTAGGTGCTTTTTTTTCACTTGCTGTCTATCGTGATCTCTCTGTTGCACTGGATTTTGTACATCTCTTCTTTGCAGAAACTTCTGTTACTCTAGAAGTTCCCTGTGAATCATTTATTGAGTTAGTCAATTCTGGTTCTCCATTTGAAAGGTTTGGAGTGTTCAAAATAAATTACTATTTATTACAATTCATCATCATTACCAACATGCTTGAGGTGATGATCAACCCTACCAACATTAAAGAAAACAATACAAAATGTTGTATTCATTTAGTAGCTCTTTATTTTTAGCTACTAAGACTATTAATTGCTTCCATTCCTTGAAAGTCATATTTATTTTTAAAAAAATGTTTCAAACCAGAATTTATCCATCACTCTGCACTAGTTTAGTACATCAATGTCATTTTTGTTTCCCCTAACTCTGATATACCCTACTATAATCCAACTGACACAACTAAAGGAGATTTTTCTGAATAGCTGTTTTCATGTATTTGTTTCCATCCTATATAATAAAAGCCTAATATGCAATTTGTCCCCTCAAACCAGGAGTTCAACCAGGGGTAGGCCTGGGTGGCCAACTGCCCACACCCCTGCCCCTGCCAGTGGCAGCAGCAAGAGCAGCAGGCAGCCGGGGGAAGGGAGGCCCCGGCTGGCAGCTGGCAGCCACTAGGGACCATACCTGTGAAAGAATTTTGTGCACTGGGCCTCTAGTATTTAAGAATTTGCAATATATGTACCTATCAAACCAAACACAAACTCCATAGTCTAACTCAGTTATATTATCCTCTTTCCATTTAATATATCCACCCCACTTCAATGTCAAATTTTATCTCCATAGTCATATCCACTATTTTGAACTAGGTTTTCCCAGTCTCTGTACTATCATCATTTTGGTCTGGAGAACACCTTTCTATACTCTGCATTCTAGAATGTTTAGCTGCTTCATTGACCTCTATTCACTGAATACTGAATGCACTCTTCCCCTGCTCAGTTTCAACAACTAAATGTATTTCCAGACATTGCCAAATGTTTCCTGTGTGGAAAATCCCCCCTGTTGATAATCATTGCTTTAACCATAAATTATTACCAGACATTTTAATTTTAAAAGAATCTACTAGTTTTCTTTTATTTTTGTATTTATTTGTCCACTCCTTTTTTAAAGTGTCATATTTTTTGTATTTAAAATATTTATTCTGTTATGCTTCTGCATTTTTTACACATTTTACACATATTTATCCAAGATAAAATTTAAGAAGAAACTCTGCCTTGAAAAATTTATACATACTTGATTGCTATCTAATCAACACTATAAAATGAGGTATTCAGAATGAAGGAGCAGTTTATCTATCTCATGTCTGTCTTTCAGTGAGTAGAATAATGTAGTATGTGGAATGTATTTCTGAAACATGATGAAAGAGCTGAAACATCATGTTAGTAATGATATTTAATGAATCTCAACGCATAGTCTTGGTGACATTATTTTAGTTCTTTAATTCTATAGTAATAACACTAATTTTCTCAGAAAGAATTATTACTTTTCTTACGACTTATTCATCTCTTTGGTTTTGTAAGGTAGTGTGAATTTATGGCTTAGCATAATTGAGGCCAATTATAAAAGGGAAATAAAATGTTTCTGATAGTTATTATTAAGGGAGAACAATAGTCAAAGTTGTATTATGAGAATAGGAGGTTGATCAAACATACTCAGTCTGTTTAAAATCTAATTATGTGTTGAATAGAAACCTTTAAAGTGTGTTTGGTTATTAAGTTCTATTTCAATATATTTTTATATTCTAAGTAAATAAGTTTTCTTAAACAAATGGAATATATGTATTCATGCAATATATAAATACATATGCATGTGTGTGTACATATAAATATGTACCATGCACACATCATTAATCATACTGGATCTAATTATTTAGAAAAAGATGTATTCCCTTTGTTCTCTCCTATCAGATATTAAATACATATGAAAATCAAATTTATGGACATTTCCCAGATTGTGTTGAACTTCCCCATGCACGTACATGAATTTCTATGTGTTCAGCATATGACACACAGACTACCAATTTAAGCATTAGGAAGAATGCAACGAATTTTCCATTAAGTGTGCTCCCTCATTGAACACCCTCTGTTTTTCTGGCAGGACCCAGCAGGATCTGAAAAATAAGCAGCATATTGGGAACAATAATGAATATTTATGCTTTATGGAATCCTTTAACATTCATTTTCCATCTGCACTTCTAGACCCCAAAAAACTAAATTAGTAAGGGGATAGGAAGAATTGTGGTTTGGTGACAGGAAAACATCAGTGCAACTGTGAGCCAACTGATACCTAGGCTACATGGAAGCACAGGCAATGTAAACCGAAGATTACTGGGTATCTGCATTTCTGTTTAACACCTCTCCATTACAGGATCTCAATAAAATAAACTTTGAGTCTATGTAATTGTAGGGGAATAAATGAGGGAATATATCAATATTGTGTAAGAGGAAATATGTATTATTAACAATGTGAAAGGAGATGAGAAGGGCTAAAAAGGATATACAAGGAAAAGGAATGGTTTGAGGGGGAAAGGATATATTAGGAAAAAGAAAGGTATGAGAGGGAATAAAACAAGATACTCCTCAGTCATAGTTTTAGCCATTAATACATTAATCCATAGGTTTAAGAAAACCTTATAGTAATTTATAAAGACAAGCCTAAGATACATTTTGCTCAGTGAATCTATTTTAGCTAAATACTTCATATTACTATAGGGTCTTGTCAATTAAAATTTTATGCCATTTTCTTGCTTTAAGTTTCTATGACCTGTATTTGGTAGTCACTGCTAGTAGATCCTGCTTCTAAGTAATCCAACTATGGGAAAAAGAGTGTAAAACATCTGGATGAAAATTGGAAATTGTTTTTCTGACAATTTAGCATTTCAGAAAATCCAGAGGATAGATATCACCTACAAAAGTTGTTATTGCTTGATTTACTTCTTTGTATATTTGTTTATAGTTAAACTAGAGGCCCAGTGCACAAATTCATGCACTGGTGGGGTCCATCCAGCTCACCCTGATTGGGACCAAATGGGGCCAGGCCCATGGTGGGGAGGGGATGTGGGGGGTTGGCCGGCCAGCCCTACCTCCAATCAGGGTAGGGGGGCAATCGGGGCCACAGTGCATGTCAAAGCTACTGGTCACTTGGCTTTTATATATATATATATATATATGATAGTAGAACTCTGTCTTTTCTGGCAAATGCTAAATTTGATGAACTAAAGTAAAAACAATAACAGTGTAAAAAAGTACAGTTTCTAATTGATAAACATACATATTTTAACAAAATGTAATATTTCTAATCACCACTAATGTTTCCCTCAGTTTCAGAATTAGCCCTAATTTATGTTGCCTCCAGAATTAGAACACTAGGATAGAAATATGTTGGTGAATAACAAACAAGGTAAGTCTTCAGCTTATTTTAAAATTCTAACTCCCAGATATGGTGCCCATAATTCATTTCTCAATATGGAAATTATAGTGAACCACTCAATTCTTAAACCATGTATATAGGATCTCAAAGCAACCAGTTTCAAATATTAACTTTTAATTGATTATGTATCTTTATTGTTGAAAGTAGTACAGATGCCTCCCACTCCCTTTTTTTTTGTCAAATATTAACTTTTAGCTATTACAGACTGTTAGGACTTATAAAACATGCTCATTATAAGCTTTTATCACTAATAAAACAAAGGAAAATGAAGTTTTCCCCAACAAGTATTTGGTGTCCTCTTAAATGCAAAAGTGTGACTTGATCACATACAGAGCTTAATTAAAGAACGCTCACTCCCTAGAAAAGAGCTACCATGAAGGAAATTGTTGCTGTGATGCCAGTATCCTTCCGCCCTGTTAAAAATAATAATAATGATGATTGAATAGCAAAGACTGTGACAGAAAAATCTAAATGTTCTAGGGCAGTGATCGGCAAACTGCCGCTCGCGAGCCACATGCGGTTCTTTGGCTTCTTGAGTGTGGCCACGAAGTTTCAATCGCACTGTACTTGCACGCCCGCATGTGGTATTTTGTGGAAGAGCCACACTCAAGGGGCCGCAGTTTGCCTACCACCGATCTAGGGTCTCTCTCAGACACTTGTTTGAAGCTTTGCTCAAGCATTTTAAGGCTAAACCACCACCGCTGGATTCTCCCTGTTGGGAGGACACAGTACTGAGAGATCACATGCCCAGGACCGAGCTCAAGATGTGCCGCATCAAATTGTTTACCCATTGACCTCCTTTCCCTCCTTTGCTGGGCTACACATATTCTGTTTCCTCTAGATTAAGAAAGAAATCAATTTCACCAGTGAAAAAGGCTTTTAACTTAAAGCTAAATTCCCTGAAGTTGAAAAAATAAAAAGACAAAATCTCTCAACTTTTTCATAGACTGCACTAAAGAACAAAATTCTTGTTATATGATGAGGAAACTTTCACCTATATCTCCGACCCTACGTTTCCCACTTTTCTAAATTAAATAAAAATATGTTGAAAAGAATGAAAACTCTAATATCTCCATAAATGGAAGTCTATTACTTTGACTTTGAAGTAGTATATTCTATCATCAAAGTGTAACCTCTGAACTTAGCTACACCTTTCATAATCTTTTAAAATGCATTTAATTTCATTAGATATTTTTAAACATTCAATTCTATTACACTTTACCTCAAATACGCTGGCAATAATAATAAAATGCCTGGTGTTCTCATCATAATGACATGAAAAGCTAGTGTTTATAGATTGAGTAAAAGTGAAGCAGAACGAAAAACTGAAAGCGCATCAGTGGGAGAAAATAGGTCATCACATTCCTCACCAAGTCCTTTTGGAGTGTTTCACATTCATTGGTTTGTGTGCCTGACTGTGGTAGAATCAATTTGACTGAAATATTCCTAACATTCAGACTGCTTTCATTCTTTAAAACTCTTGTAATACAAGCAACAGAGTATGAAGTTTGCTAATATTTGTGAAATTTTGATACTGGTCATGATAGATTGTACTATAGAATATTTTAGATCTTATGCATTTTCTTTTACTGGTCAGATCTCAGTAAACACCTATCTATCAAGAATATGGTGCTGAAAAATGTCTGCTTCTGCTTATGAACCAGAAGTAATATGAACATGGTCCATATTTAAAATGATAAGAACATGGTCCGTATTTTAAATTATTCTAAATTGTCTTTCAGTTTGAGGCACAGGATTCAATTCAATTAAACACAAATACACATGTATACATATAGAGAGCACCTATGAGGCAATAAGAAATATTCTAAAAGTCCTATCTTCAGAGATAATTCCCATATTTTACAGTGTGGTTTTACCCAAAGCATACAGAGTATTGCAAAAGTAGGTTTACAGTTGTTCTTATGGAAAAAAATACAATAATTAATAAATAATAATACAAGAATAAATTGTTTTGCCTAGCAACAATTATATACCTACTAGAGGCCCAGTGGACAGATTCGTCACTGGTGGGTTCCCTCCACCTGGCCTGTGGGGATCAGGCCAAAACCGGTGACATCCCCTAAGGGATCCCGGATTATGAGAGGGTGGTTCTCAGGTGAAGCACCCCAGAATTGAGCTTCCTTTTTTCTGGTTCCAGGTGCATCACCCGAGAACTGCAGCTGCCAAATCACCACAGCCCTGCAGCTTGGGCATTAAGCATTTTCCCCTTGGTGGGCAGTGCATGTCATAGTTACTGGTTGAAGCGTTTGCCCCCTGGTGGTCATTGTGCGTCATAGCTACCGGTTGGATGGTCAGAAGGTCGCTTAGGCTTTTATATATATAGATTATGCCCATTCTGTATTTTATCCTTTGTATTTTATCTTTTATATTTTCTATGGCTAAATATTTTGAATGATTTAAATATGAACTGATTGAAATAAGGTTTAAACTTCCTTCTTTGAAGTCCTGGAAGCCTTAAGTATTTTACCTTTTGCCCTGGATGATCATGATATAAAATATACACAAATACATATATTTTTTGAAGGAGACTACCTCTGTGAAAACTATGGCCACTGATCAGCAAACAGAAGCATCTTTCCAAGTAACCTCAGTCAATATAGGAGAATTAAAGAAGTAACAGTTTCACAATAAAACTGTATTTCTTAGTTTAATAGTTTGGAGCAGTAACTATAGCATTTACTATATAAGGAATAATTGATTGATGAACAATTGAATCAATATATTAAAAAAAATTGATCTACTATCTAAACAGAAGTTATAAGGAATGATTTCCAGGTTTGTTGTAGGCTACTCAAAAATTTTTGCTGACAACTTATATATACCTAAAATTACATTCTGTAACACATCATTCTCTTTATCTTGAAATAAATGTTTGTTAAAAGCACATGCTCAAAGAATGGGACTTTCACTTCTATGTTTTGTTTTTTGTAATATGTGTTATGGCAAGAAATTAAATAAATATAAAAACATAACTGTCCTTTTCAGCTTCAATATGTCAATATCCAGGAAGTTATCAGTCTTTTCCTTAAAAGAAGAAAAAACTAAACAAACTAAAAATCAATGACTTTTCTTGGACAGATCACTGAACTGAGGTTACAGGGCAAAAAGCAAAAGGAACTGCATAATAACACTGCATTCTAATTTTGGGAAACAGTAAGGTTGTTTTCTACAAAGGGATATAGGTTAGAAATTTTGGTACTACTAATCATATATACTGGAATTCAATAATCAACTAAATTCATGGCAGATGGTGGGACCCAGGTTTCTCCCACTGTTGTAATGAGAGTTTACAGATAAGCAAGAGAATTAGGCTATAATGATCCATATGATAATGGACTCGAGTTGCAGATATCATTCTAAACTCAGGGTTAATTTAGTAGACATAGGAATGATACATGTCTATAAACAAATATTTATAGATATGTGTGTATACATGGCTTAGTATACACATATATTATTCCTTGCTCTGAGGGCCTAGAGGCAATAATATATACCCTAGTAGCAATGAGCACACCTAGTTCTGAGATTTTTGTTTTACAATACTATCCTATCTAATAAAAGGCTAATATGCAAATCGACCAGAGGAACGACTGTTGCTATGACATACACTGACCACCTGGGGGCAGATGGTCAATGCAGGAACTTCCCCCTGGTGGTCAATGCACTCCTGCAGGGGAAGTGCTGCTCAGCCAGAAGCTGGGCTCAAGGTTGGCAAGTGCAGCGCACTGACCACGGGCAGATGGTCAATGCAGGAACTTCCCCCTGGTGGTCAATGCACTCCTGCAGGGGAAGTGCTGCTCAGCCAGAAGCTGGGCTCAAGGTTGGCAAGTGCAGCGGCGGTGGTGGGAGCCTCTCCTGCCTCTGTGGTAGTTCTAAGGACCCCTCAGGGGTCCCAGACTGCAAGATGGTGCAGGTCGGACTGAGGGACCCACCCTCCCCGTGCACGAATGTTGTGCACCACTCCTCTAGTATATATATGTAAAGTGTCCCCTCAGGAGTTTGACCAACTAGAAGTTCGATTGCTCACTATGACATGTGCTGACCACCAGCAGGCAGGATAGAAAGAAGGGAGGACGTGGCCAGCAGCTAGCAGCCGCTAGGGATCCTACCCATGCATGAATTTTATGCCCTGAGCCTTTAGTTCTCCAATGAAAGGAACCAGGTATCCAGGGAGACACAGTTGACACTAAGGTGGGGCAGAATATATCTAAGATAGACCTGGAGCAAACGGTAGTATCAGAAAGTGAGAAAGTATTCAAACAAAATTTAACATATTGACAGAAGTATGTGAAAGCAACACAGGATCCAACCTAAAGAGTTCCTTAATGCTACATCTAGAATAATATGAACAATAAAATAAAGCAGTATTAGATATAAGCCAAAATTTAAATTAGATAGCTATGATTTGATACTAATGTAAATGATTGAATAATGGTGGAGAAGACACAGATCTCCTATACAAAAGAATTCCAGATAATTTATAAACATCCTCTGGTCTTAAGGAGGAGGGGTATACATCTCTACTAAAGTCTAGGCTGTGAAAAGTGACCTCCTTCCAAAGAGTACAGTATGAAAAAATGGAAAAAATAGTTAACTTGACAATGGGGAAATCTGACAAACACTATCTTAAACAGATAATCAAGGTCACCATAAACAGTGATAAGTCATTTCGATTGTATGTATACTTTATATAATGTAATGAAAATAGCATTTTACCTCTGTAATCTTCCTCCCCAAAAGACATAATCCCAGTCTAATCATGAGAAAACCAAAATTCAAATCCCAATCGAGACATTCTACAGAATACTGAACCATTACTTCACAAAATCGTGGAGAACAAACAAAATAAACAAAGTCAAAGAAATTTTCTCAATTAAGAGGAGCCAAGGAGACATGGCTACACAATATAATTTGCTATCCTGAATGAAATCCTGGAATAGTAAAAACTAAGAAAAATTTAACTGAGTATTGACTTTAATAATGTATCAATAAGGGTTCATTAATAAATATAGACTGTATTAATGTAAGATGATAAAAATAGAGGAAATAGGGTATAAGATATATAGATACATAGAAACTCTCTGTAGTAGCTTTGTAATTTGTCTGTAAATTTAAAACTATTTTAAAATAACTAGTTTATTATCATTAACATGCTCAGAATGAATGTGCAATATAATATTGTCAAAAGAATGGCATACTCCCATACCAATATAGCTAGTACACTTGCAAGGAACTACTATCAGCTATGAACTTGACCTTTGAGGATTCAAGCCCATGACCTAGTTCCAAAGGCTGTATGGTGCATACATTTAGAGCAGCAATCTTCAATCGGTGTGCTGTGTAGCACACTGCTGTGACACAAGAACTTTTAAAACATGCAATATCTGAGTATTTAGTTAGGAACACTGACCTCTTTTCACTTAGATTGTTAAATAAAAAAATGACAACAGCCAACACAATAATAGTTGTCCACTGTAAATGAATTAAAATTATACCTTTTTTTTGTCAGATCAGTAACAAATATATATTTTTAGGTGTGCTGCAGAATTTTAGTAATTGGTTTTTGTGTGCCATGAGATGAAAAACTTACCATT
>NW_006383008.1:4741160-4764481 GCF_000327345.1 Myotis davidii
TTCAACACTAAGCAGTTAAATATCTTATATAATAAAAGCCTAATATGCTAAGTGTACGGTTCTCCAGTTGTCCGTTCGACCAATAAAAGCATAATATGCTAATAATATGCTAAGGCCACTCAACCACTCGCTATGATGTGCACTGACCACCAGGGGGCAGATGTTCTGACCAGTAGGTTAGCTTGCTGCTGGGATCCAGGCAATCCAGACTGAGCAAGATGGGCCAGACACACCCTGGAGCCCTCCTGTGGCCCCTCCCCAGCTGGCCAACCTCCCGTGTCCTTCCCCGGCTCCGATCATGCACCAGTCAGGTCCGTTGGCCTGGCCTGCGCCCTCTCGCAATCTAGGACTCCTCAGGAAATGTTAGTGAGCTGGTTTCGGCCCAATCCTGCAGGCCAGGCCAAGGGACCCCAATGGTGCACGAATTCATGCACCGGGCCTCTAGTTTAACATATAATGCACAAATGGTTATTTAAGCAATTCTGGCATCTAACATTTTAAATTTTTTAATGATGTTGAATTTAAATTAGGGATTGAATTCATTATAAAAGTAGCTTTTTTGTATTTTGATTCAGTTAAAATTGTGATTAGTGTTATGCTTTTATTAAAAAAAAAGTCCACAACATTTTTACATTGCTTTTGGCAAAATAAAATTAATTTCAGCCCTTTAGAAAAAGAAAATTATTTACCTAGGTTTTTCATTTATTGTAAATATATTGAGTTATAGAAATCTGTGTTTTGATATAAGATGCAAAGCCAAGACCTGAAGAAGTTATGAATGAGTGAACACAATCTATGGGGTGTGCAAAATAGCCTTTCTTCAGCACTAATTTAAATATTTACTGAATGTTAATATTCAGATGTATATGTGTGTGTCTGTGTGTGTGTTTTTCCCTAAAGGTCTAGGAAAGAAATGATGAATGTTGAGCTCAGAATTAAAATAGCCTATTCAAGAAGGATGAGTTTTTTTGTGTCCTGTTATTGTTCTTTTGTGAAACATGATTTATTTTCCCCACTGATCCCATCCCTTATTCTTATATGTCAGTGCTTAACTACAAACTTTAGATTAAAAGTGTATTCATGCATACCGTGGTAAAGTATCTGAGATATCTGATTATATAAATGTGAAATACATTATAGAACAGGTGTTTGTGGAAAAGGAAACTTAGAATGAAAGAAACATGAATTTAAGAGTTTTTTCTAAGTTACCTAAACTAATAAGGGGGGAAAGTTACTGATTTTTATCGAAATTAAAAGGTGTAGCTTGCAGACTCTGACTGCTCTACACTAAAGTGAAATTTATCTTTTTCTCATAAAGAAATGATATAGTAAGACTTTATAAAATTAATTTTAAAACTAATTTGCTTATATTTGGAAATGTGTTTTCTTCTTCAAATCACTTCAGGATAAAGAATGTTTAAATAAATCCTAAAATATTTGTTCAAAATGTTATATGGTCTTCACATACAGCGTTGCCCACATACCCAGAAAACAGGAGCCCCTTACCTGGGCCGCATATTTTCCAAGGCCTGTTTCGGTCCACCTTTAACTGTGCTTTGTACTAGTTTTTGAAGCCAAGAACATGTTCTTGAAGATCTCACACCTGCCTGGGACCATGTTCCAAGCTAGAAAGAGCAACCTGAGCCATTTTCTAGGTCTGTACTTGGTGTACACGCAGAAGTCTGACAGTAAACATTGGGTGGTTATTTGTAGGAATGGGTGCACAGAGCTTAGACATTCAAACTGATGAGATCATAGGCATGTGAGGAGATAGGTGTAGAAAGAGAAAGGAAGGCACTGGCAGGGATCTGCATTTGTGAGCACTGAAATGTTAAGGATGGATGTTTTCACAATTAAATTTCTCTCTCCTGAATAAGAATACTAGTTTATTCTGCAAAAGAAACATTTTGAGTTTAACACAAAGAAATGACACCATTTAGGCTTTTTAGACTTGCCTATGAAAAGGTAATTAATGCTGCTGAACACTCTATCTAAATTGAATTCTTGTAAATTTAATATGCATGTGAGTCACTTGTGGATCTTCTTAAAATTCAGAATTTATTCTGTTCCATAGAACTATGGGGCCTGGAATTCTGAATTTTTAATTAGCTCATCTACACATAATATTTTGAATAGCAAGATTGTAGAAAACAAGGTAAAATAAGGCTAGTTTTTTCTATGGTGTAGTTATTCCTAACTGTATTATAGGAACAGGTGAGCTAATAACAATTCAATTATTTTTATAGTCCTTTTGATTCAATGAAAATATAATTATGCAAAAAATATGCATCTATTTTACCCTTTTGCTGCTAAGACAACCAGTCATTGCAACTTGTTTATATTTGCCAAAGAGATTTAAGAATTTGCTTTTATTTATTAATGATATTTAAACCTGAATTAAAAGAGGCAATTTGTTAATTTTCATTTAGTTTTCTGCTTTTTTCCCACAGAGATAATAAAATACCACCTAAGAAATCCACTCATTTATGGAAATATTTATTTTAGATTTAACAATGGTTGTGTTGAAATTATTTTCTCTGAGACAACAAGTGGTTAATAACATCTTTGTAGAAACAATGGAGAGTAAAACAAAGAAAAATAATTCTGTAATAATTTTTATTAAAAATGCAGAGCAAACAAACAAAAGGCAGAAAAAAAATGAAAGAAAAATAATGGGAGGCATGCAATCTTATCAAAATTATGAGATATTTTGATATTGAACTCTTGACTAAACTGGAGCCATTTGAACATTTATACCCAGTCAGCAGTCCCTTCGTTCCCCTTTCTGCTTCTACCCATGAGATACTCTCATAAAGTACTCCATAAACTTCAAATTAATTGATTTTCTGTATTATCTGTTGCTGTGGGGAAAATATGGTGACTAAAGGTATACAAATATTGCTTAAAATAATGTCTAATATTAGTATTCTGCCAGTTAGTTGCATTGATTCAGGTGTATAGACAGTTTAGAGTTGTGTCCATTCTGATTTGACCATCATCCAGTTTGATAAGTCAGTGCATGCCAAATACTTTGTAGATTCCTCTCCCCCTCCAACGTCTCCGAAATTAGAAAACTCTAAATTGAAATGGCTCATTCCATTTATGTTCCCTTTTACCATAACAAGAGGTTATTGAAATATGAATCAAATTCTTAAATTTCATCTATATAGAATATTTTATAAAAATTATAAAAGGGAAATCAGTTGAAATATTTAAATGTATACCAAAATTTAATAAATATTATTTATCACCTTAATATCATAGATTTCATGGAGTGAATTATCCAGGTCAATTCTCCCAAATCTGAAATACACAGCTCAAATTGATTGTCCTTTGGTTTTCCCAATAGGGAATATTTTTTACATTAATTTTAAATAGTGGTAATTTTAACTTTGGGGTAATAATTCCTAGCTATTATAAATTTTATAAAATTTTTCCTAATATGTAGGATTAATAAAGTGGAATCAAATATACTATTATATTTCATAATTAATGCAATTTGCACATATGGACATTAAGGGCATGGTAAGTTTATTGTCTTTTGTAACAGACTATAGTTATTTTTTATTGGGAAGTAATTTATACAATCTTCATTTATAAAGTTTTATAAGTTCAAAAGGTAATTATGTACTTAATAAGTAGTCCATTTAATAAGTTATATATTTTAAAAATATAAGGCTCATAAAATTTTAACAAATTTAATCCATTTATGACTATAGACTGGGGGAAGCCTAAGGTGGATTGCTTTTTATTGCATACTTCATAGAAGAAAAGATTTTGATCTACCTTTAATGCCATTCAAAAAGAACTGATATTAAAATACATAAGAAAGAAGTGGAAAGAGGAATAAGGATTGAATATACTTAGAGGTATATGTATTAAGCTAAAACTTAATAAAACCATCCTATTCTAACACAAACTAAATTAATAATGTTTGTTAGTATGCTATTTAAAGATTTCAATTTGTTTAAATATACCCAAATAACTGAATTAGACTTGAAAGAATTTATGCCAAGTTTGTAATAATTTGCCATAAAATAAATTGAATAATTATATACACATCATCATGTTATAAAGAAGAAAATAGTCTTACTTCAGGTTTACCCTATGTCTTGATGAAAATCATACCAGAATACAGATTGTTAATATATCTGTCTTTCTAATTTTATGTTAGTAAAACTTGTTTTAAGCCCTGGTATTCAAAATTAAGGTAAATTATATATATATATATTCATATATTCCTCATACTCTGATTTTTTTATATATCTTATTTTCCAAATTATTTGATATTTCTTGAAATTTCTTTTTTTGGGGTGAGGGGTAAAATACTGTATACATTATCATCAGTTGTTCCTTCAAGAGCCTAGTTTCCATATACTTATTATCCATCTAGACTTTCATGTTCTGGTTGTTGTATTGTAGAATGCGAAAGTCTGGAAATCACAGGATGACAATCATTTTGACTAATGCTTCCTTGATATACTCCAAAGTTTGAGGAAATAGTGGCAGTAAGTCAATATACATATGATTTCTACAATACATTCCTTTATCCTTGCATTTTTTTATTTTTCAATAATGTATATCTTTTGTTTTATTTTTCTGGTGCAATTATAAATATCATTACTTTTAATCCAGAAAAATTGTACCTTAATTGTTTATTGGATAACTGACTCTGTTTCCAGGGACGTATCCTTCCCCATTTGAGTACTATCATTTTTTTTTAAATATATTTTATTGATTTTTTACAGAGAGGAAGGGAGAGAGAGATAGAGAGCTAGAAACATCGATGGGAGAGAAACATCGATCAGCCGCCTCCTGCACATCTGCTACTGGGGATGTGCCCGCAACCCAGGTACATGCCCTTGACCGGAATCGAACCTGGGACCTTTCAGTCCGCAGGCTGATGCTCTATCCACTGAGCCAAACCGGTTTCAGCGAGTACTATCATTCTTATTTTGACTCTTTCTTCCTTCCCCCAAAATATTTCATTTGCCTTTGAATTTTTACCTCTATGATTTTCTTCGGCATTTTAGAATATATTCATATTCTCAACATCATAGATTTACACAGACTTCATCTTGTTGACTCTTGTGTTTGTAGCACTCAGAACAGGGCCTTGCATGTATTAGAGTCAGGATATATATGTTTAATGAATGATATATACAGTGTTATTTGTGCCCATTGTCATATTCAATGTCATTTCTAATTCTCACAATTTCAATTTCCTGGAAATTCTACCTCATCTTAACCGCCTTCATTTTCATCCATTTCAAATTATCTTCCTATGGTTGGAACAGACTGACATGTTCCTCTCATCTTTCTCTCCTCAGTATGGTTGGCTTTCTTCACCTATGATGCCAAATATCTGTCAATTTTTCTTCTAGCTCCTCTACCATCCTAAAGAGGCAATAGGAGAGAACACCAGGATGATATTCTCCTTTCCCTTTTCAAAGATCCCATGTTTGTTTGTTTTCCCACTCACAGTCCCCATGTTTGGTAAATTAAAAGGGAATGGCTAACATTTTAGCTTTCTTAATGTCTCTCATTAGGTTAACCCATAGTGGGAAAATTGGATCATGGCAGATTTATATAGCAGCCAGCTCAGTTTGCAGTTTCTTTCATGATTCTGCTAACCAGAGTTGACATTTTTTATATATATATATATATTTTATTGATTTTTTTACAGAGAGGAATGAAGAGAGATAGAGAGTTAGAAACATCAATGAGAGAGAAACATCGATCAGCTGCCTCCTGCACATCTCCCACTGGGGATGTGCCCGCAATCCAGGTACATGCCCTTGACTGGAATCGAACCTGGGACCCTTCGGTCCGCAAGCCGACGCTCTATCCACTGAGCCAAACCGGTTTCAGCCAGAGTTGACATTTTCTACTATCCTCACTACGTGTTCTTGGATACCCTGGAAAACGGCATTGATGGTAATTTTCAATTCTCACAATGCCCTGGTCTTTTCTGGACATCCACATTTTACTTAAAGAAACAACACCTTAGGATAGAAGTCTCAATGGCCAACTTCATTCCTTTGTTTCAGAGCTTTGTTTCAAGGACTTAAAACATGAGAGATGGGTACAGTATAAGATTATTGCTCTGACCACTCAAAAGGCTATCTTGGGAAATGGCATGTTTGGTTTGGTATCAATGCTGGACTGTGGGACTGAACCTATACAAAGGGAAAGAAACAACCTTTATACCTTTTTAGAGGTTGACAGTACCATTATGTTTCATAAAATGAAATACAGATATATTTTCTCAATTCAGTTCCACTGCCTTTACCATTATGGTGAATATTCCAAAAATTCTGGTTATAATTTGTCTATAAGGTAAAGTTTCAGGTGTTCTGGAAATTGGTACTGAAGAAAATTGTTTTTAAAAGTCTATTAGTTATTGAAGTGGAGAGTCTGAAAGGCCATGTTAAAGGTGCTATTTAAAACAGAAGTCTGCACTTGTGCTCACTTGCACTCTCTCATTCCCCATAAAACTTTTATTTTTCTGACTACTCAAGTTTTTAAAAATTAATTATAGTGTAAGGTGAAAATAGTATAATATAGAACATTAACATTCTTAAATTTCTCATTCTCCAGAATGGTCTTAAAAATTTGGTATCTCTCTTGACTATTTTTTTCTTCCTATTCATGCACAGCAACATTTTCTGAAGTAAAACAGAGTAATTAGCCTGGAGATATTTCAAGGAATTACACAGAATTATTAAGTAATTAAAAAATAATTTGATAAAACAAAACTATTTTATGAGCCAATTTTTTGCAGCCTATAACATAACATTTTTGTTATTTCAGTATTTTGTTTTTTGTTGTGTGGTTGTTGGGTTTTTTTGTTTGCATGTTTGTTTATTTGTTTTTTGCTACTAGAAGCACTATTCCAGTCTTTTTCAATACATCTTTGGCTAGAAGCTTATTATCTGCTCAGACAAACCCATAGAAGAGGAGCTGATACATAGAATCAAATGTCCACCCAGAAAGTGGATATGAATTTGCACCTTCTCACAAGAGCCTATGAACATAAGGTTTTCAACACTTGGCACTGATATTTCAAATATTTCATGATAAGTGGGACTCATCTCAGGAATATAAGAGTGGTTTAACATTTGAATCATCACATTAACAAAATAAAGGAGAAAATTATATCAGATGCTGAAAAAAAAAAAAAAAATTAACCCTCATTTATGACATTTCCAGAACATTACAGGTAGAATGGAACTTCTTTACACTAATAAAAGTTAACTATGATAAACCTAATGATAACATCATAGCTAATGATGAAACATTAACCTTTTTTCCATTAAGGTTAGGATTAAGGCATGGATATCAGCTCTTACAACCTCTATTCAATTTTAAGGTGGGAGGCCTAACTAGGACAAGGGGTAAGATAAGAAATATAGAGATCATAAAGCATAAGGTGTGCTATGGTTTGTGTTTGTGTGTTTGTGTGTGTGTTTACAAATGACAGGTTTTTATAGTTAGAAAACCTAATGAAATCTATGTAAAGAAAACCCTAATGGAAATATATTTAGCAGGTTGCACTTATACAAGGTCAATATACAAGTCAATTGTATTTCTATAATGAACAAAATAATTAAATTCTAAAAAATATTATAATAGCATTAACAATTCAAATACTTAGTAATAAATCTAACAATGAAGTGTAATAACTATACCATAAAGTACAAAATGTTGCTGAGATAAATATAAAAATAAATAAATAATTGTAAAAATCATTATATTCACAGTATTCACAGATTAGAAGAGAACATTGTTGTTTTTTTTTAAAAAAAATATTTTATTGATTTTTTACAGAGAGGAGGGGAGAGGGATAGAGAGTTTGAAACATCTATGAGAGAGAAACATAGATCAGCTGCCTCCTTCACACCTCCCACTGGGGATGTGCCCGCAACCAAAGTACATGCCCTTGACCGGAATTGAACTTGGGACCCCTCAGTGCGCAGGCCGACACTCTATTCACTGAGCCAAACCGGTCAGGGTGAGAACATTGTTAATATATCCCCCCAAATTAAACAAGGGATTCTAAGTCACCTCTATCAAAATTACAGTGAGCCTTGTCAAGTGCCATGCTGATATAATATTTTGCATGGAATATAAAATATGGAAAATCATAAAAACATTAAAAATATATGGGTGATTTATACTATCTTATTTCCAGACTTACTATAAAGCTAAAGCAATCAATATAGTGTTGTAATGGTGTGATGACAGAAAAACAGATCAGTGGAGGAGAAAAGAAAACCAGAAATAGACTCACACTTAAGTGGTTTATTGGATTTTCTCCCAAGGTACCAATGGGAAAAGTTCTGAAGGTGGAACAACTAGATATTTGTACAGACAGAAAATAAACTTCACCTCTTTCATCACCTACCTGTGCAAGGTAAATCATAGATCTAATTTTAAAAACAAGATCAATAAAGCTTCTAGAAGAAAATATGAGAATATCTTCATGACTCTAATTAAGTCAAATATATTCAAATTTTAAAATTTCACTTGATTAAAATTGAAAATGTGTGCTCATCAAAAGACTCTATTTATTAAAATGAATAGGCAAGCTAAAGATTAGGAAAAAGTACTCTCTCTCTCTCGAGAGGGAGAGAGAGAGAGAGAGAGAGAGTATATATATATATATATATATATATACACATATATATATACACACACACACACACACACATACACACACAAACACTCTTATCCAGATTCTAAAGAAGACTTTTAGAAATCAACAATTATCAATAAGATCTGATTAAAAATGATATAATAGAAATAAAGACTACCTTTAATGAGCTTATTAGTCAACTGGACATGACTGAGGAAATAATTTCCCAAATAAAGGATGTATCAATAGAATCCTCAAAATTGAAAAGCAAGTAGTACTAGCCTGAAAAAAATACCAGAACAAAATGTTCAAGGGCTTTGGAAAAACTATAAAAGATGTAGCATATGCATAATCAGCAGGATAAGGAATGAAAAAAATATTTGAAATAACAATGACTAAGAATTCTCTCAAATTAATGTAGACACCAACCATGAATCCAAAGAATACCTGACGGAAGGAATTCCAGCATGACAGCAGAGGTGCATCTGGGAATGGCTGAAGGCATTTCCCCACACCTGAACAGGATACATTAAATTGATTGTGGCTGCCAGACAGCTCAGGGCATCTTAATCTACATGTTATTGCCTCCTACTGGCCAAACACCTGAACAGCCGTAGGCTAATTCTCCCCAAATTTGACAATGCCTCTGTATACAAACCCTGACCCTTTGAAGTGTATATCTCTGCCTCCCCTCAGGACAAATTGTCTTAATGAAAAGCATGGGGTCCTGAGACTAAGGAGACCTTAGTTTCCTTTAAACTAGGCTCCTCTGACCCCCAAATGACTTTCAAAGTTATATTTCTTCTCTGGACTCCTATTTAATCTACACACAGCCTTCTCCAGATTCCAGAACCCTTCTTGATGCCGGAACAAGAACCCTGGCAAATACCAAGCAGGGTAAATACCCAAAACTTTAAAGGTATTCACACTACTCATGATGTGGTAAAGGGTTATTTGAAAATGGAACTCAATTAACTGTAAATATATATTTCAAACACTAGGGCAACCACCAATATTGCATAAACACACACACACACACAAACACACACACATATATATATATATATATACTAGAGGCCCGGTGCACAAAAATTTGTGCACTCAGGGGAAGGGGGGGTCCCTCAGCCCGTCCTGTGCCATCTAGCAGTCTGGGACCCCTCAGGAGATAACGACCTGCTGGCTTAGGCCTGCTCCCGGGTGGCAGAGGGCAGGCTCAATCCCTAGGTGCAGCTCCTGGTCGGGCTCAGAGCAGGGCCGATTGGGGCGTTGGGGTGCCTTCCCCTGTCATGCACAGAGCAGGGCTGATCAGGGGGTTGAGGCACCGGCCCCTGTCACACTCAGGGAAGGGCGGATCAGGGGGTTGGGGCCCGCTCTCTATCACCCACAGAGCAGGGCCGATCAGGGCGTTGGGGCGCCGCCACTGTCACACTCAGGGCAGGGCCAATGGTGAGGTTATGACTCTCCCCCATCACACACAGAGCAGGGCCTGTGGGGGGGGAGGTTGGGGCGCCACCATCTATCACCCACAGGGCAGGGCCGATCAGGGGGTTGGGGCACCGCCACTCTCATACTCAGGGCAGAGCCAATGGGGAGGTCATGGCTCTACCCTGTCACACACAGAGCAGGACCCGTGGGGGGTGAGGAAGTTGGGGTCCCGCCCCCTGTCACACACAGAGCTGCAGGGCTATCAGGGGGTTTGGGTGCTGCCCCCTGTCATGCTGATCCCGGTGCTGGGAGGCCTCGCAGCTCCGCTGATCCTGGTGCTGGGAAGCATATTACCCTTTTACTATATAGGGTAGAGGCCTGGTGCATGGGTTGGGGCCGGCTGGTCTGCCTTGAAGGATGTCCTGGATCAGGGTGTGGGTCCCCACTGGGGTGCCTGGCCAGTCTGGGTGCGGGGCTGAGGGCTGTTTTCAGGCTGGGACTGAAGCTCCCAACCGCTCCTTTTTTTCTTTTTCTTTTTTTTATTCTGAGCCAGCTTTAGCTCTGAGGTCTTGGCTGCTGAAAACAGGTTTCTGGCCTTTGTTTACCGTCTGTATTTGATACAATGTTGCGGTCCGGCTGGCTGAAGCCCCGCTGGGAACGTTGGAGTCCTCAGTCACTGAAGCAAGCAAGCCTCCCTGTTCGCATCAGCTGCCTGGCTGCCGGCCGCCATCTTGGCTGCCAGTTAATTTGCATATCGCACTGATTAGCCAATGGGAAGGGTAGCGGTCGTACGCCAATTACCATGTTTCTCTTTTATTAGTGTAGATATCTTACCTAATAGAAACATGTAAATTGACCATACATTCGCTACGCTAATGTATGCAAATTAGGAGAGTATGCAAATTAACCCAACAAAGATGGCCTTTAATTTGCATACATAGGCTCCAAGCGGTGGAGCGAAGCCTGATGGCCCTGGGGCCAGAGCAGCGAAGCCTGACGGCTCCGGGGCCAGCTCCAGCCGAGCCTGGGCAGAGCGAAGTCCCGGGTCCTGGGTGCCAGAGGCAAATCAGTGCCAGCAGCCAAGGGAAGGGAAGGCCTATTCTCTTCGTGCAACAGGCCTCTAGTATATATATAATATGCTAAGAAAAGTTAAGAAATGGAATCTTATCAAGTGCTCCATTAAAACTACTAAAGACAGAAAAAGAATAGAAAACAAAATTAGAGATGAAGAAAAAGGACAACAAATAGAAAACAGTAGCAAAAATGGTATATATTAATCTACTACATCACTAATCATTTTGAACATCAAAAGTCTATAGTCACCAATTAAAAGACAGGTAATCTGAATGGATCAAAAAACAAGATCCAACTTATATGTTGTCTATATGGAACACATTTTAAATATAAAGACACATAAAAGACAAGTAAATGGATGGAGAAAAATATACCATGCTAACACATCATAAGAAAGCAAGAGTAACTATATTAATTTCAGACAGAAAAACTTCAAGGCTAGGAAAGTTATCAGGGATAAAGAAAGGCAAAAGAAGGACTTCATGTGATGATTAAGGGGTTAATTCTCCAAGAAAACAACAATCTTTAAAGTGTATAAGCCTAACAATAAAGCATCAAACTATATTAACAAAAACTAATAGAATTGGAAAGAGAAACAGATGAAGTCATTATAGTAATTAGAGATTTCAAAACCCCTCATCAGGAATGAACAGATCTTGCAGACAGAAATTCAGTAAGAACATAGTTGAACTCAACAAATCAGTAACAATGAAGGTAAACAACTAAAAAGGGGGACTAATCACTTGAACAGGCACATCACAAAAGATATACAAATAGCTGTTAAGTGGATGAGAAGATACTCATGATTAATGATCAAGGATATACAAACTAAAACTTTAATGAGATAACAATTTTCATCCACTGTAATTGCTAAAATGAAAACAACAAGCATATCTAAATATTGGAAAGAATTTTTAGTAAGTGAAACTCTCATACATTGCTCATGAAAGTATAAAGTAGTTTAACCACTTTAATTATTCTGGGCAATATATTATAAAGTAAAGCACCTCTATGAGCAAACACTTCCAATTCTAGGTATTTACTCAAGAGAAATGAACTCATATCTCCATAAATATTGACTTGTACCTAAGAAACTCAGAACTAGCAACAACCTAAATTGTAGTATGAATACACAGTGTTACTCTGAAACAAGGTTTACTCAAAAACAAAATGGTATCAACTACTAATATATTAATAAATATATATATAAATCTCAAAAACATGCTGAGTAAAAGGAGCCAGGGGTGGGGGCGAGGGAGTATATACTGAATAAATCCGTATATTTGAGGTTCTAGAACAGGCAATACTAATGTCTAATCATAAAAATCAGTTAAGTGGTTGCCTACTGGTAGGCAATTGAGTAGGTGGTGGGGTTAGAGATGTAACTAAATCCTCTGAAGATGGAAATGCTCTATGTCTTCTTTGGGATGTTGATTAAATAAGCCTATACAATTGTTAAAATTCATTGACGAACTCTTAATATTTGTCTACTGATATATATCTTCATTATATATCCATTACAAAATTAAAAAGTAAAGGTAACAACCTAATCTCAGCAACTCAGCAAGTTCATAATAAATAAGGCAAATGTTTCCAAACTACTGGTGGTGAATTCCAGATGGACTCAGATATATTATAGGGAATCTATAAAAAGGGCATTCTCTGTACATAGAATAAATAAATGTTAACATACTATGATTTGTAAAGTTTTAAAAAAAAGCACCCATTGTGATTCATTAAATTAGAAATGTATGTAAAATTTTGTTTACAGTTCATTTATAGTTCAATTGGAACATGCAGCTGTTATATTTACATTTATTGTACATTAAAACAGGTCATCCTGTTGAAATGTTTTATGAACAACAAAACACTGCACGAATCAAAAGGTGCCTCATTATATTATCATCAGTGGCTTCTGAGACTTGGGGATTACTTGTAAATGAATATTTCTGTCTCAGAAAGAAAAACATGTTCAGCAGCTGAACAGTGTGAAGAACTATAATTAACAGGTTTCTGTAACTAAAAAAGACATGAGAGTATGTCTTTAGAAGTTCTGACATCATTCCACATGCATTCTGTTTCACATGTGTGTGAGGGAAACACTGGCAGATTTGGAAGCGAATAGGAAATGATGTGTTTTCAGTTGTATTCTACACAGAGCAGCCAGAAGACCTGCTTTCTACTCCCAGTTGTTCGGCTAATCTACTGTGTGATAGTATGAACAAGTTAAATTCTTTGTGACTCACTTTTCCATCTGTAAAAACACATGAGATTAAAAATTCTATGGGACTTAAATAAATATGTTTTTTGTATGTGTCCTAGGCCACCCATTTGGCTAATCTGTGGGTATTACTCACCATATAGTGTCATAAGTAAAATTTCTCCTGACTAAACACTGTAATATAACATAGGAAAATAAATTGTGTCCCATGTTTGACTTTTAAGTCTTCATACTTCCATTTTAATGAGAAACATGCAATCCCCAGCCTCTGAAAGTAGAGCCAATGCTAACTAAATCCACCAACTAAGCAGAGAGTTAATGATGATGCTCATTCTGCAGGCAGCTGCAGAACTGTTTATTGAATAAGATTTTTAAAGTGCTATTACCACATTTTCCAGGATGAAAACCTCAAAGAGAGTTAATCCCAAAGGAAGAAAAAATAGCTGTACAGAACAATTTATTTGGACAATCATTATCTCTTTGTTCACTCTTATAATTGTGAATAAATTTGAATAAAAACATTCCATTATTTTTTATAAAACAAGGACCCCATTTTTATTTTATTCCAGAAATAGAGGTATAAAGAAGGTTTTCTTGTCTGGTTTTGAAAGGTGATAAAGTCTGAGGAATAATTATCCTCACAATCAACTGTTCTGTAAATACATTCTATGAAATGTCTTTAAAAATGCATAAATACTGAAAAATGAAGGATTCTGTAAATAGGAATGTGGCATGAAGGTTGATAATAATACACGTTTGTGAGTGCTTACCAAGTGCAAGCCCGTTACAAAAGTTTATTTGCTAAGAATCTGCACAAAAGAGAGATATTGATTTCATTTATTTTAAATATAAATTACTGTGTCATTAATATTCAAATTCAATGCATATGCAGAATATTTTCTAAATATCCTAGATTGGCTGAAAGTAAAGACAAGCCAAGTTACCAAAAAAGTATTGTGTTTACCATATCTTAAAACTACTTTTAATGAGCTTAAAGTTATTAATATATTTTAATTTAATTTACAATAAATATTAAAAATCAAAAATTTTCTTCCATTTGAATTTACAGAGAAATTTAGAAATTATATAATATTCAAAGACATTTCTTAGTATATAAATTTTCCCATGTTTATTTACATATTTAAAGAATATTTTCGTAATATTCAATGTGACACTTCCTTCAGAGAAAATATTTTTTGCCTAAGAAAATGTGATGATAGCACTGATGTTATCAATTTAGGTTAACAGGCATACTTGATAGCAAAAGTGATCATCATAATTCATCTGCTATTAACTTTAGAAAGCCAAATATCAAATGCCAGGTAAATCTGCCTTGAGAAAAATACAAAATTTATTATTTCTTACTATGCACAGTTCAAATTTATCTGGCAAAAGGAAAGGTAATTGACCCAGATTAATCTTCCTGAGTATAAGACTAAGGATGTGTCTGCAAAACACTCCTTATGTGGAAATACAATTAATATACCCCTGATAACAATATTGACTATCTCCATAAATGTATGGCCCTCTTCCTCCCTGGCTCATCAGCATCTCAGCTCATCAGCTTCTTGCTCTGGCTGAGTGCTGGTTCCTCCCTGCCTCTCACGCCTCCTCAGGAGTGGTGGTAACATCGTCCAGCTCTGAATGGTTCCTCAGTGACTTAACAACTCTCTTTCTATAACTTTGCCTACACATCATCATCTTCTCTTCAGAATCATATTTCAGTGTTTCTCCTGCTTCCTGCCAAGATGCTGAATGACATGGTGGGACATTTAAGTGGAGGAATGTAGTTTTGCAAATATATACCTGGATTTCAGGAGGGAGTTTGGATGTGCACCCTAGATTTCAAAAGTATGGAACATAATTGAGTTGAGGGCAAGGTCATCACTCTAAGTATCCAGGTGAAGCAATTAGAATGTGTAAAAAAGCCAAAGAAAGATTTATAAAAGACACAAGAGAAAAAGTAATCAAGAAAAAAAGTACAAGAGAATGTTATTTGAATGCAAGTGAAGTAGGGGGTTTACAAATAGGAATAGAGTATCAAAAGTAATACATAATGAAAAAAGATCAAATGCTATAAATGCTTTAAAAATATTTAATTACTGGATCTGATAATTAATACTCTGTATGTTCTTCTCTCATTGTCAGAAGAATTCAAGAAAGCTAGAAATCTGGAAAACATATTTTATTCAATAGATGAGAAAGTTAGAGTTAAAAAGAATGACCTTTTACAAATTCTGATGCTTGGGGGAAGAAGAGAGGTAGAGTTGTGGGTCTGCAATAAGTTGGAACTAGGGAAAAGGTTTGTTGTATGTGTGTGTGTGTGTGTGTATGTGTTTTGTGGGGGAGGAAGGAAAGATAATTAAATTTTAAGGAACATAATTGTGTGAATTTTTAATTTGTTTCTTCTGTATATTAACAATCAAAAGAGAGTATCTAAATTTTATTTGCTCTTAGCCCAGCATATTTTAACCAATAATTCCTTATTTGAGAAAAATACCACTGGCTAATCCCTGCTTTGAACTCCACAATACTGACTATAGAAATTCAGAACCTATTTAAAAATAGACTCAGAAACCATGCCTCTGACAAAAGGAACATTCCATTAATTCATTATGATGAAGTTGATACTTTTGATTTCATAAAACAGATCAGCAGCCTCAAAAATCTCTAAAAGAAGTTCATGGTCTTCTTGTGCATGTGCACACACATGCACAGAGATGTAAAATAATGTAGGGCTATTCTTAGATATGAAAAAACACCCTCTGTGTTCTGATCAGGCTTGTGTGTAGCCCAGCAGGCACTTTTTATGCTCTCATATAGATCTGGTACTATTTGGGGAGTCTTGCTCTTATTCTAAATAAATCAATTGACCAAAGTTTGTTACCATCTGTGACTTCTTTGCTCAGGATTAAGTAAAATCTGCATTAAATAAACATCAGTTGTAAATTAATGTCTTTTGTCTACACAAGTAAAAATTACCAGTTGTCATGGAACCAGGGTGGGTGTTGTTATAAAGGAATTGCTGGTTTTAGACTTTTGAATAGCTCCTCTGTGTCTACTGATTCTTTCCTTCATTTTTGCCAATAGAATGTATAGTATGTCTAGGGAAGACAGTATGATTGTAACAATGGCTCATGAGGCAAATGAAAGCTTCTGGAATGTGTTAGCATTACCCAACAAGCATCTGGTTTTTCTAAATTCCTAGATATTGAAGTTACTGGAGGCTTTTCTACAAAGCACAGATATGAATAGCACAGAGGTAAAATGCTGAAATAGAATTATTGTGATAACTGACAATAGTCACGTTAGAGGTTAAATGTTTGTACACTTAGGGGTAGTTTAGGTAGCGCTAACTGATGAATGCACTATTAGTTTTATTACTAATCTTATGGTTTTCAGGGTCCATTTACTTGAATAATAAATATGAGTAAAGTGCATTGATTCCAATAAGCTTATCTGGGGCTTCAATGCCATGTGCAGACCATCTGAGCGGCTCTCTGTAATTTATGCTAACCAGAAAACCTCAATAAAATAAAAACATACAATTCTCATAGTCACTCACAGTTTATCCATTTAGAAACATATTCTGCCCTTAAATACTTGTATGCCCATCTTGTTGAAGATAATGGAATTTGTTTTGGCTAATGAAACTCAAAATATGGCATAATACACATGATGGAATTTATAAAAATATGAGCATATGTCTTCATTTTTGTATCAAGTGAAGAGAATTTGGCTTTCTGTGATCAGTTGTTGTCCTGACTATCCAAAACTTTTAGTAAAGTATGTACCATAGAATATAAGCCCATATGAAGAATCTGAACAGTAATTACCTCCATTATTATTGTAGTATATTCTCTTTTCGTGCACCACCATTTCAATTAATCACTTATAGTTGTTTTCAAGATGTCTGGAGTGTCTGAAGTTAAGTCATCAAAGCAAAATCAGTAGGAGGTGGAACTGTGCCAGAGGTGAACAATGTTGAGATTTTCTAGAGAGCCTGAGAGCTACAAGAGCAAGATTCTTCCTACTCCCTTTGAAACAGTGCATGGGATTCTGTTAAGAGTGAACACGTACAAAATAGAGCAGATTGGCTCAGGCCATTGACATATAAGACAGCATTCTCCCACATAACCTATAGCCACATGCCTCACCTTTCCTGTTATATAAGTCTCTTGACTACATAACTCAAATAACTTTCACAATAAAAACTAGATTATCCAGAGAAAACACTGAAAACTAGAAATGATACCAGCCCCTGTCATGGCATGTAAGAGCAGGAATACCCTCACCATATCAGCCATACAACAAAATGTTAAGTACCTGATGTTTCCTGCCTACACCCCCCTGTACTCTTCCCCCAGCCCCGCCCTATCCCCCTTCTCTGCCAATAAGGCATCATCAAGATTTTTGAATGCATTTCTAGATGTTTTCCCATCATCTGTTATGGTTCTTCTACTTATCTAACTCATTTATTTATAATTATTTATTTATCTCTCTCTCTTCCAAAGTTCTTAGGTATTACTGAGATAATTTACAAATTAAAAGTGATGAGTAACTCATACTTTTTTGGTTAAATGCTTAATGTGTAGGTATATATCCTTTGCATTTCTCATTTTATGTGAGGTAATTAAAAAATATTCTAGGCTTACTAATGGTCAAACTCAATTGGAACCATCAAATAAATAGCATTACTCAAATCCAAGCAGAAATTTGGTACAAGTAATAAAATATGACATGATACAACAAGCATTGTTAATTTTTTTTCTTTGATCTTTTTATTGCAATTCAGTTTGTCATTTTAACATATTCTCTGGGCAACAAAGATCTATTGTGAGGTGATGGTTTCTCTGTCAGGAACAGTGCTGTTCTCTCTGGAGGAATTTGTGGAAGGAATTCAGCGCAGGATGTCCCTATCTCCATTCAGTAACTTAGGGCTGCATCACAGCCCATACTTTCTCTAGCTTAAAACCCCAAATCTACTGGTTCTCAGCCAGGGGAATTATGATAAGATATTTCTAATTCTCACAACTGAAGGGATGTTACTAAAATCTAGAAGTCAGTGATTTTGCTAAATAGCCTACATTGCACAAGCCAGCTGTCCACAACAAAGAGCCACATTTGAGAATCTCTGAAATATGTCCAGTGATTTCAGACAGATATTTTTTATTATTTTTAAGCTACATCAAAAATGAGAATAAAAATTAATTATAACTTGAGAGTTGCTCAAGAAACGATATGATTTTGTTTGTTTTGTTACCTCTGTTTGCACTGCAAACTAAAAATGCTTTAAGAGTAAATAGAAGCACCTTGTGATTTAAGAGAAAGTTGTGTTTATTCATGTCTGGGATTGAACTTAGATGACCAGGTGCCTACTCCAGAGAAGTCACAACTTTTAGAATTCAGATTTTGTGAAAAATTTCTGAGAGAAGGATTAAGATCTACATAAATACTGGTACTACTGGTACTAACATATAGATTTTAAGAAATTCTGTACTTCAGTTTTTTTGTGTGTTTTTTTGCCATTAGGGGCATTAAGGCTTATTGAAATTTTTGTGTTTGTATAAAAACTGTCCTTCCTCCTCCCCATCCTTTGCCATGGATGCTAAGAACTAAAACCTTTAACTTAAACACAGGTCAGGCTCTCATAACAATGTGAAATAGGAAAAAAATGCCTCTGGCTTCCTAACCCCTTTGGGGCTCAGTGTCCTCGTGCAGGAGAGAAACTGCTGTAAGAGGAGGCTAACTAACATGGATACAACAAATGACTGGACATGACCGGGTTGCCCAGTGTTCCCTCTCTGAGGAGCTGGAGTAGGAAGGCTTCTCACTCACATTTGCTTTCTTTGTCTTTCAATGTTCTCTAGTTTCCCTCAGGAGGTAGAGGTAAGTGAATTTGTTCATTTGTTCACTTATACTATAAATATTTAGTATGTGCCAAATAGTTTGAAGGCACTGCTAGGGAAGTGCACTGGGAACACAAAACTGAAATATCAGGCTGCCATGAACACATTATATAAACAGGTATGATTCCAGTCAAGGGAACATGCCCTGCTTGATGCAGATGAATCAAGTGTTTAAAATGGAGTGAGCAAAGCTGAAATTTAGTCCATATTTGCTTTTAAAAAGAGAGATACACCAATGTTAGCAATTAGGGGCCCAAAGTAAACAAAGATGTTAACAGATACACGTGGCTTGAGTTTGTGGCCTCTGTATGTTCTTGGTGTTATCTAGAGACAAGTAATAGCTGTTGAGGTGGTGGAGTAAGAAGCTCAATCTTATCATTTTTTGTCCCATTAAAATGAATCTTTTATTTAACATTTAAGAACTCATCCTTGCCCTGGTCAGTTTGGTTCAGTGGGTAGAGCATCAGCCTGCGGACTGAAGGGTCCCAGGTTTGATTCCGGGGCTGTGTGGCTGGATCCCCAGTAGGTGGCATGCAGGAGGCAGCCTATCAATAATTCTCTCCATCATTGATGTTTCTAGCTCTCTCTCCTTCTCCCTTTCTCTCTGAAATCAATAAAAATTTATTTTAAAAAAAGAACTCATCCTTATCCATGCACCTCTCTAAATCTGTCTCAGGTACTTCTGGAAAGTTCTCAACTTTCTCCTTTTCAGTTTTTCTTGCTCTCTCTAGCGCAACCTTGCCGTGCCAGTTGGGCAAAATATCTCCTTTAACCTTGAAGCTCAACACTGACATTGTTGAGTCAACTCAGAATGTAGAGGAAAATTAGACTCCACATTATAGGTCCCCAGGAGGCTGTGTAATATCAATTTTACAGACTGCAGTTTCTCCCTTATATCTGCCCTCTTAATTGCCCACCTTTCCTTGGAGAATCATTACCCATTAATCATTATCTTAAAAATTATTTGTTGCTAAAAACTAGAGTTTGCTCAAATTATGTCCAAGAAACATCTAGATTCTTTGCTTTGGAATTATCTGTTTTTATGATTTAGTCATTTGGGTCATTCCTTCTAAGTATAAAATCCTTAAATAAATAAATATCCATAGTATTTCTTACCAGATCCCTTATTAAAAATAAACATCTAAAAAACCATAATGTATTTTGAACATACTAGTGTTTTTCCAAAGAGAAAGTTGTAATTTATTATATAGCAAAGACTTAAAAAAGCAAATGAATATCTGTTAATGGTAGACTTTTTGGCATCACTGAACTAGCAAGTGTTTGGTAGAGCATCTCTTATTTTTGTGTCCCCTAATTGGAAGCAGTCTGCCAAACTTTGAATCAGAAGTTTTATGAACTTGGCTGGGTAAGTCACTATTTTAAGATTTTCTACCTGGAAATTATCCACACTGGATGGTTGCTATAAAAAATAAGGTACAGGTTTCTTAACCTGAAGCTTCATTATTTAATGACTAGTTTTATTGATGATTTTTCTTTTGAACTTTTCACAATTCTGGAGCCATCATATTTCCATTTATGTAACCACGGTTTTTTAAAAGCTCTGAATTATAAAGCAATAAAATTGGCTAACAATATGATCTCCATACTCTTGGTGGGTTTATTCACAGCTTCATCAATTTCTAGCTGAGAAATAAATTCATCTCTTTGCACCTGTTACTTGATGTGCTAAAAGTGGCATTAGTAGTACTCTGCTCACAGATTGAAGGTTCTTAGAACAAAGTCTGACACAAAGTATGTGCTTAATAAATATGATATTGATATTTTTTCCCTACCAGAACACAGATTTGTAAGGGCAGGGATTTACGTTCATTTTATTTTCTGCTTTATTCCTGGTGCCTACAAGTCTGGAATTGAGTTGGAACACAATAAATATTTGTTAATGAAGTTCAACAATAGAGTATGATTATACTGTATACACACACACACAAAAAAAAAACAACCCCTACTGTCTCTGAATGAGCTGGATGGGCTGACTTTTCCTCTAGGTAACACATTCCTCTTCTGACTTGAGTATGATCAGATTATCACTACAAATTTCACAGCTGTCAGTTCATTAACCCACTAAGTGTCTAAGTTAATATGGATTTGATATTATTGGTACACCAGCTACCCACCTAATAATTTAAAAGTACCCCTTTCTGTGTTGTAATTAACTTGATCATTACCTTTATGAACAGATGGTGATATTTTCCTGGACAGAGACTTGCATACATTTAAATATACTTAAAATTAGTCAGTGAAAGCCAACTGAAGTTTAATGGAAATGAGTAACACTGAGGATTTTGGTGATATCACTTTGCAGTGGTTCTCAACCTTCCTAATGCCGCACGACCCTTTAGTACAGTTCCTCATGTTGTGGTGACCCCCAACCATAAAATTATTTTCGTTGCTACTTCATAACTGTAATTTTGCTACCGTTATGAATCATACATAATGTAAATATCTGATATGCAGGATGTATTTTCATTGTTTGCGACCCCAGGTTGAGGCCCACTGCTTTAAGGCTTTTACATTTATTTAAAAACTAGAGGCCTGGTGAATGAAATTCATGCATTGCGGGGGGAGGTCCCTCAGCCCAGACTGCGCCCTCTCACAGTCCGGGACACCTTGGGGGATGTCCACCTGCCGGCTTAGGCACAGGTGGACATTTCTCTCATGGCTTTCTCACAGTCCCAGAGCCCTTGGGGGATGTCTGACTGAGGGTTTAGGCCCATTCCCTGCCCCGTCAATGAGACATCCTTAGCACTGCCACTGCCGTGGTGGCGAGAGAGGCTCCCACCACTGCTGCTGCACTTGCCAGCTGTGAGCCAGGCTTCTGGCTGAGCAGCATTCCCCCTGTGGGAGCACACTGACCATAAGAGGGCAGCTCCTGCATTGACCGTCTGCCCCCTGGTGGTCAGTTCACAACATAGTGACCGGTCGTTCTGGTCATTCCACCATAACGGTCGCTTAGGCTTTTATTATATAGATTAATCTCCAAACATGAGACATAAAATTTTTAATAATATCTCATTTTTTCTAGAAAATAATTATGATTACTTCAGGGCTAGGTTATAATAAAGATAATATTGCAGGATAGATTAACTGGCTCTCAAATTTTGCAAAGTATCAGAATCAAGTGGAGGTCTTGTTAAAACATATTACTGTGTCTACCCACCAGTTTTCCACTCATTAGGTTTGAGGTTGGGGCATAAGAATTTGCTCTTCTAATGAGGTTCCAGGTGATGCTGATTTTGCAGGTCTAGGAAAGCCACCTTAAAAATGATCAAGTCAGCCCCAGCTGGTTTGGCTCAGTGGCTAGAGCATCAGCCTATGGACTGAAGGATCCCAGCTTCGATTCCAGTCAAGGGCATATGCCCGGGTTGCAGGCTCAACCCCAGTAGGGGGTATGCAGGAGGCAGCCAATTAATGATTCTCTCTTATAATTGATGTTTCTATCTCTCTCTCCCTCTCTCTTCCTCTCTGAACCTGGTGAATGAAATTCATGCATTGCGGGGGGAGGTCCCTCAGCCCAGACTGCGCCCTCTCACAGTCCAGGACACCTTGGGGGATGTCCACCTGCTGGCTTAGGCACAGGTGGACATTTCTCTCATGGTCTGGGACCCCTTGCTCCTTACCGCCCACCTGCTCGCTGCTCCTTACTGCTCAGCTCACTGCTCCATAGTGCCGCTGCGGAGGTGGGAGAGACTCCCGCTACTGCTGCTGCACTTGCCAGCTGTGAGCCAGGCTTCTGGCTGAGCAGCATTCCCCCTGTGGGAGCACACTGACCATAAGAGGGCAGCTCCTGCATTGACCGTCTGCCCCCTGGTGGTCAGTTCACAACATAGTGACCGGTCGTTCTGGTCATTCCACCATAACGGTCGCTTAGGCTTTTATTATATAGATTAATCTCCAAACATGAGACATAAAATTTTTAATAATATCTCATTTTTTCTAGAAAATAATTATGATTACTTCAGGGATAAGTTATAATAAAGATAATATTGCAGGATAGATTAACTGGCTCTCAAATTTTGCAAAGTATATAATTAAG
>NW_006383008.1:4764523-4770744 GCF_000327345.1 Myotis davidii
TATGTGGGTATTTTTTACTGCTGGGATTTTTAAATAATAAACTTTTTAGAATGTTGACTGGCTATATCAAGAAAAATGAAATATTTAAAAACTTTGTTGCCCTGGCTGGTTTGGCTCAGTGGATAGAGCATTGGCCTGCGGATTGAAGGGTCCCAGGTTCGATTCCGGTCAAGGGCATATACCTTGGTTGCAGGCACATCCCCAGTAGTGGGTGTGCAGGAGGCAGCTGATCGATGTTTCTTTCTCATTGATGTTACTAACTCCCTATCCCTTTCCCTTCCTCTCTGTAAAAAATCAATAAAATATATTTTTAAAAAATGATCAAGTCAGAGGTTCATATCAAATGGTAACTTGGTAATTAACAGCAAATAGTCTTAAAGAAGGAAAGATTTGGGAAGCTTTTAAAAATTTATTTGTAAAGCCATAAATTGGGCAATGAATTAAACATACCAAATATGTCTCTTAATTATTAACTAATAAGTTAAAAAGAACAAAGAATGTTTCAGTTCAGATAAAAAAATAACTGCTTTCCTTTCTGGTAAACAGAACAGTCTAAAGGTGGAAAATATGGACTGAACAGTATGAGTTCTTTGTTGCTGGATGTCTTCAATTTAAAGGCCTAGACAAAGAGAAATTCAAAGAGTGGGTAGGGATTTGGCATTGTGTGGCACTGGAGGTTTCTTTAAATTCTGAGCCTCTGATCCTAAGGGATTTCTTAAATCATCTATTTAAATTACTGTCTCCAAGCAAAAAGGTATCTAAAACATTTATCACTCAAGGAATGAAGAGTTGTAAATGGTCTATCAGTTTCCTATGGCTGCTTTAACAAAATAACACAGACTTGGTGACTAAAGACAAATGTATTCTGTCAGAGTTCTGGAGGCCAGAAGTCCAATAAAGATTCAATAGAATAACAAACAACAAGGCTAATAACTTATTTTATATAACAATAACTTATATATACCTGGGATTTGCATACTCAGAACAACAACAATAAAATGTCTCCCCAATCTAACTATTGTATAAGCTGATAAAATATAACTTAGTAACTGAGTAATCAATATCAATTACTTTTACTCAAGTGCTACAAAGAACTGCATTTTATTAAATAAATGCAAAATAATGCAAAAGTCATGCACCACATTTCAAAGTCAAGGTAAAATTATAAAATCCTTTTGAACTAAATGCAAATACCTACATTTTTATTCAAATCTTTAAGCCATTACATTTGTTTGAAAGAAAAAAGAGCTTAAAAGTGCACTTTGGGCAAACCAGAATCATTAGGGCTCCCACCCTTGACTTCTTCATTGTGATGTGGCGAGGTTGGAATAAATCACTTCAAAACCCCTTCCTGTTCTCAAACTCCGTTTCTTATGATACTATCTTTTGTTTCTGAGCAAACCAAGGCTGTATGTATAATAAAATTTTGTTTATTTTCCCCCGGGTATACATGCAGTCTAAGTCCTACTGCTTTATCCACTAGATTTCAGCACACAGAATTAAGATATTATTTGACCACAAGTTGTCAAAAAGTGTGAAAATGCAGTATGCGATTTTATATGCTTTCTTGTGTCTTCCATGCATTCTGTAAGCTTTTCTCATTTCCCTCCCTCCCATGGTAATGGATTTCAAGCATCTGACTTTTATTTTAAGTCAATTGGAAACATTAGGTTGATGTGGATTATACACAGGGGATCTGAATGAGAAACTTGTTTATTTCATCCATATGGGTTTATTGTAACTTCACCAGAAAAGCCTCTAAAAGAACACCTTGGTGAGAGAGAAAATGGCATTATTTTTATTTTTAACTCCAAAAGGGAAAACTAAAATGTTATCCCAGGGAGCATTCCATCTAACTAGATCACTCTTATGTTAACAGAATCCAAGCCACGTGGTGCTGCCTTGCACTGCTGAACTTAAAACTACTTATTACTCTGCTCCCCTGGAAATCTAATAGAGTTTGAAATTCAGAATACTCACATCACCTGACAGGTTTCTCATTTCAAATGGTCAAAACTCCAAAGAAATGCAGGAATCTATGACCCGTTTATTCCGGACCGATGTTTACTCTACTTGGATGCACAAATGGTCTTGTCCTCTAGTTTCCCTTCTGTTGCAGACTCACAGGCCAAGCAAGGGCATGCTTCTTTATGAAGCTTTCCCTGAGGTTCAATTATGGTCATTTGTTATAAGGTGACATTGTCTTTACTACTTGGGACTTATTAAATTCTATCCTGAATGAGTCATACTGGGGGTACAGTGTCTGAGATAAGCAGAATTCTTCTTCCAATTTAATTCTCTTAGACATTAAGTTATTTGGAAAGCTCTGAAAGGATGATAATGGTTTCTTAGGCTCTGGTATTCATGCATTGTCAGAGGCTTCAGAGACCGTTTAAGTCAAACAATTTAAGCATTTAGCCATATCACAAAAGGAAACCATGAATATCCAAACATCATAGGGAGGAAAAACAAAATACATTAAATCATGGCAAATTTCTCATTTTCTGACATTATGGAATGATGCCCAAAAGGGTTAGTCATGTCTTAACTCTTCAAAGGCAGGTATTGCTTTAAAGGTCGACTCCTAAAATGTATAACTTATCATTGAATTCAGGTGCTAGTTCTAAAAGTCATGTGTATTATTTTACTCAAAATCAAAAGTAGGCATATTCTGAATTTTTTAAAACTTAAATTGCAAATAAAGAAAGAAACATATTGCTTATTCAGGAACACATGTATATATAGCTAGGCGGCTAGCTAGATCTATCAACCAATTGAAAGAGGTTTCACCATATCAGTAACTAAAAATGGAAAGCCTAGTTTAGGAATACTTTGCAATAATAGTAATTACCGTCCTAATGAGTTTGGCTCAGTGGATAGAGCGTCGGCCTACGGGCTGAAAGGTCCCAGGTTCGATTCTGGTCAAGGGCATGTACCTTGGTTGTGGGCACATCCCCAGTAGGAGATGTGCAGGAGGTAGATGAGCAATGTATCTCTCTCATAGATGTTTCTAACTCTCTATCCCTCTCCCTTCCTCTCTGCCAAAAATCAATAAAATATATATTAAAGAAAATAGTAATTACCGAGCACCTAATCTGTGACTACATTTTGCTGTCATATTATTGCTTAATTCTGACTATAACCCAATACTATAGATTTTTGTTTTGTTCCACTTTATAGAGATGAGGAAAAGAACTGAAGGACAGAAACTGCCTACTACATTGCCTAAGGTCATACCACCAACCAGTGGATGGTAAAATGAAACTCAAACCCTAGCTGTTTTAGTTGGCTTGTTTTATTCCTTGAAGAGAAGATTTATAAAACAGTTTTGGGGAACTAATATTTTATGAATTTCTAGAGGATGTTTCCTGCAAATATATACAGCTATTTATTTGCAGGTCTGGTATAAGTAAAATTCATTATTCATCTTTTAGATATTGTGAGGATAGCAAAGCCCTAGTAACTGACCTAAAACTAATAGATTTAGTAAAGCTGCAAAAATATTACCCTTCAGAAAAAGACTAGTTTTGAGTGAGTAACTGTATCTCTTTACCAACCAATTCTGCAATAGCTTTATTAGATACTGAGTCCTCTGTATTACTAGAGAAACGTGCCTTGCCAGGTTATAATCACCTGCCTTTTACTTTCCTTGCCCTAAAGCCGAGAATGACAAATTTTTCCCACAGAGGGCCAGATAGTAAATACTTTAGTTTTTTCAAGTCTCATGTGGTTTCTGTCACATATTCTTCTTTATTTTCTTTTGGCTTTTAAAAATAATCCTTTAAAATATTTTTAAATTTCTTAATTGGGAGCAACACAGATACAGTTTGGCCCAAGAGCCTGGTTTGCAGACCCCCATCCATAAAGGGTTCTATATGTCTCCTTGACTCCTAGAAGTTGTTCCAAGATAGTAATTCAAAGTTGACTATATAAAGTTTAACATACTATATATATCTTTAAAGTAGAAAACGTGTTGCTGAAGAAATTTCAGTGTTTTAACATCCCTAAGGACCTTTTAACTTTTTCAGCTTTTGTCTTTCTAATGTGTCCCTTCTATGGGCCTGCCAGCTTGACATCCCTGAAAATGAAGGCAGAGTGAGAAATGCCCAGTCCAGGTTCAGATGCTGGTGGGAGCAGCTCCAGAGCTTCCATTGGCCTGAGTCCGTGTGTATGCCCATGGACAAAAAATAAAGAAACAAAAGCTAGCAAGGGCATTTTATTCAAAGGTGTTTCTACCTTGACTGCAAATGGTCACTTGCAATCTCTCTTTTCAGACCATAGCCAAAAGAGTAACTAGCCTTGGATGGTGAATGGTTAAATTATAAATTATTTTTAAGCATAGCATGTAACATTGATTTGGGTGAACTCAGAGACATTTAGTAACAGTTTTGTTGAAAACTGTTCAACAGTTTTGTCAAACCATTTTGTTGAATTTAGTTCCTGCTCTGCGCTCTGCGGAAGGACTTTTTGGTCCTAGAAGCACTTCCTTTTGTGTCGTTCCAGGTGATCTTGTGGGACAGGGTCTCTCCTACCATAAGTCCTTCAGGGGATGACAGAGAGATAACTCTATGCCAGAAACAAGTATTCCTAATGAATTTTTCCAAAAACTTGTATTTTATTCCAGCATTTTAAGCAAAAGCTCTTATATAGTATATTGTTCGATCACATCCTTTTCACATTGTTTTAGAATTATCTTTGTGTTTGGATGTTTCCTGCCAGGATGGATTTTTTAAGTTCCTTGAGGGAAGGAACATTTTCCTTTTTAAAAAATCTTTTTATTTCTAGTGTCCACCACACACTGTAGGACATAGAGAAGTCTTCAACAAATATTTGTCTTATTTATGAACACACAGAGGAATAGAAATTATATCCTTATAGAGAAAATACAACACAAATATATTTGATTACAGAATTTCTCTTACATATTCTTGAATTTTACACCAAAATTAACAAAACATTCTAATTAAGTGGGGAAATCAACAGTTCAAAGTACATATGCATTCTTTGTCATATGGACTCATGCTTCTGATAGTGACTGCCACTGCTAATTAATTTGTAGATACAGTTATTTTTGAAGTCGTAACATTCTGGGCAGATGAGCAGGTAAATCGCATCCGATTCCTTCTGAGATAACTTGGTTTTATTTTAATTACAACAGGCCAAAACTATGATTGAAAAAAAATCAACACCTCACATCTATTGCTAACTCCCTAAGTCTCTCATTCATTCTCTTTTTATAAAATTTTATTTGGCTAATGACATTGCTTTGGATGTGCCTAAAATAGTTTTTTAGTTTATTGGGGAGAAGATAGAACAAATAAATTCTGACTTCAGCCTCCAATAATGGTAGCTACAGACAGCTAAAAAATGGGACATGACATGCATACAACTCTCAGGAAGCATAACTAAGATAGAAAATAATGGGCTGAGATGAAGAATGTGAACATCCAGAGGTAAGCTTGGCATTTGGGGCCACATTCGCCCAGAGGACATTTGTCAACTTAGAATATGCAGAAGATAGATTTTTTAAATGTTTTTATTTATTTTAGGAGAGAGAGGAAGAGAGACGGAGAGAGAAACATTTGTGGGAAACCACCTATTGTCTTCACTAGCAGAGGTGTGGACAAGGAGCCCGGAAGGCTGGTGATCCTTGAAGCCCTAGCAAAGGTCAGGGCTATGCACCCACTACTTAGTCCAGACAATGGTAGCTAAGCAACTTCCCCACCAGATAGATATGTAAATCCTTACTGATAAGATAGTCTGCCTGTTACTGGAACTTGCCTGCCTAAGGGCTATAGGTGTATCCCAAACTGAATAAAAGGATGGCAAGGCCTGAGCAGAAGCGGAGTCCACCCTTTTGGGATGGGCTCTTGCCTGGCCCCCCAATTTCCAAATTATTATTTCTTGTCTCTCTCTTTCCTTTTGTGTGCGGCCCCTCTTCCAGAGCCCGAACCCTGAACCACGTGGAACGTGGGGGGAAATTCACAAACATAGATGTGAGAAACATCGATTGGCTGCCTCCTGCATGCCTCCTACTGGGGATCCAGCTGCAACCTGGGCATGTGCCATGACTAGAGATTGAACTGGTAACCCTGTGGTGCATGGGAGAATGCTCAACCAACTGAGCCACACCTGCTGTGTGGGCATCCATTTTTATTAATATGTTTTAATTGATTGTTTTAGAGAGTGAGGAAGGGAGATGGAGAGATAGAAACACCAAT
>NW_006383008.1:4771403-4785045 GCF_000327345.1 Myotis davidii
TTTTTACAATTATGTCATTTGTTAGTTTATTACTGAGTTAAGGTTTCGTTATGTATTCTGGATTAAAGTCCTTTATAAAATATATAACTAAAAATATTTTCTCTCATACAGTGAACTGTCATTTTATTTACAGTATCATTTGAAAAGCATAAGTTAATATTGATAAATTCCAATTTAGACATTTTTCTCTTATGAATCATGTGAATGGTGTTCTACCTAAGAAATCATTGTCTAATATATTTGATAATAAACATTTTCCCCTAAATTCCCTGCAGTTCTATGATGCATTTCAGATAATTCTATGGGTATGAATTAAATTTCATTTTTGCACATAAATGTGCAAATATTCCAGCTCCATTGTAGACAAGACCATCCTCCTACACTGAATTAATTAATTAATTAATTTATTTATTTATTATTTCAGAGTTTATTATTTTTTATCCCAAAAATACATATAAATGAAAACCTGCTCTTCAAATGCAGGGAGACTTTACCTATAATGTGGCATTACATCACCCCTCAATGGGAAGTGAGCCAGCAACCCAAGGCATATGCCCTTTGACTGGAATCAAACCCAGGACCCTTCAGTCCATAGTCTGACACTCTATCCACTGAGCAAAACCAGCTATGGCCTGAGTTAACTTTTCACTGTGTCAAAAATATACTGCCATTTATGTCTATTTCTGGGCTTCCTAGTCTGTTCTGTTGATTGATATGACTAAAATTTTATGAATACAGCACTGTTTTCATTATGATATATTTATCCTAAATCTTCAGATCAAGTACTTTAGAGTCTCTCTGTTACTATTTTCTCAAAATTGTTTGTCTATTTTATTTCCTTAGAAATTCTATATAATTTTAGAATCACTTATTAATTTCTATATAAAAACTTGCTGGGATTTTGTTGTAATTGATTATTCCTCGACTGTGTTGAGTTCACTTTCCCTCTTATACATTCCTATAAAAAAATTAATCTTCTTTATTTCTATGAATTCAACTTATTTTGACCTGATAATTTATTTTATTTTATATTTCTTCTGCTGGAATATTCTTAAACCAGATATTAGAATGTCTGATTCCTTGTCATTCAGGGCTCAGCTGAAATGTCTCCTCAGGAAGAATTTTGCTGACCTTCAAATTCAAGTGTCCACTGGGTATTCTTTACCATAGAATTTATCTTATTATTGAAAAATGTTAATTATTGCTCTAACTAGTTTGGCTCAGTGGATAGAGCGTCGGCCTGTGGACTGAAAGGTCCCAGGTTCGATTCTGGTCAAGGGCATGTACCTTTGTTGCAGGCACATCCCCAGTAGGAGGTGTGCAGGAGGCAGCTGATCAATGTTTCTAACTCTCTATCCCTCTCCCTTCCTCTCTGTAAAAAAATCAATAATATATATTGATTTTTATTTATATATATAGAAATAAAAATGTTAATTATTGCCTCTTAATAGCATGCATCTCAGAACACAGAAACATGTTAAGTATTGTCTTTTTCTGGGTTGCCATAACAAAATACCACAGACTGGATATCTTATAAAGAACAAAAATTTATTTCTCACAGTTCTGTAGTCTGGAAGTTTTGAGGTCAGAGAGCCAGCATGATCAGGCAACGGTCTTGTTCTGGGTTTCTGGCTTCTGGTTGTACCCTCATACCCTAAAGGGGATTATATAGCTCTCTGGGGCCTCTTTATATGGTTACTAATTCCATCCATGAGGGCTCTGCTTCATGAGCTATTAACTTAGTCCAAAGTCCCAACTGCTAAAATTATCACCTTGGGCATGGGTTTTCAACATACTTTTTTTTTTTTGGGGGGGAGGGGGGGTTGGGGAGACAAAAGCATTCAGACCATAGCACCTTTCCCAACCAAGAATATGCTATCCTTCATCTTATATTAGCCCTTTGCGGTCGTTTGTCTACTCTCAGCCACCACAGCAAGGAACCGTATGAATCTTAACTCTATTCATTCATGTATCAGTTCATAATTTCTCTGAAAGCTCTTAAGTGCCTAAGCGACCTTGTCACGAACCAAAACATTGCCCTGACAAATCGGAGATATCGAAACTCAATATAAACAAACGCGGTTGTTCTACACTCGCCATGCAAAACACCGTGGCGAGTCAGCCGCCTTTTGAGAGTGAAGAAATCGACAAGCTTCGGAGATACCACACAGAATTTAAAATAAAGCTTTACAAATTACATTTAACTGTAATTAGGCATTCTCGCTTGTTAAGATATTTCAAAATAATACTCCAAAATGGCAAAAAGAAAGTTACCGAAAGAAGTGTACTGCGAATCTGAAAGTAACGATGAAGAGTTTTATTTTGGCACCTTGAATACTGACTTTGACGTAGAAAGTGATAATGTTTGTAGTGATTCTACTAGTAGTGACGTAGTTCCAAAAAAGAATTAATAAATCTTGTTTATCCTTCATAATCTTGCATGTTATGCATCACTGCTCTTTCAATGGAAATTAATTCCGACCAGTACGACACCTATGTCCAAATTTAATACGACCGCAAAGGGTTAAGTATTCTCTGATGTCTCACATTAAAATTTAGTTTTCTCAATATAATTTCTATATACTTTTAGTTTGTTTATTCGTATTTTATTTTTGATAAAGTTAGTGTGCATAGATTTGCTTTTCAATTTGTTTTCATTGTGGATGTGTAAAAAACAATGCTTGTTCTGTAATTTTTGTTACCAATCTGCTTTATACATCATATTACTCCTAGTTTTCTTTGTTTTTCACTTTGTCTTTTGAATTTGTCTTCAGAGAAAGACATATTAAATAAAAAGCACTATCAGAAAAGTGATAAATAATATTAGTAAAATTAGACACCTTTGAATGGTTCAAGACAAAATAATGTTTTCCTTTAAATGTAACATTTGTTTTTTGTTTGCTTTTTTAGAGCTTTTATTTATCACGTTAAATAGTAGTTTTAATTGGAAGTTTTCTTCTTCAGGAGCTGATTTTGCCAAATCATCTTTTGCAAACTATTGAGATAATCTTTCTCCTTTGATTTTGTGATGTTATGAATGCTACAAATAGACCTCAGAATATTAAATTCTCTTTTCATTTGGGGATAAAGTCAACATGGTCATGTTTTAATTTTCTTTTAATATATTTGTGGATTAGATGTGCTAGTTTCCTATTAAGGATTTTTGCATGCATGGCAGAAACTCCCATTCTTCCTTTGTTACAGAGCCTTGCTGTCTTTGAGCAGCAATGTAACCTAAATGACTACACTACTCAGCCTTTCTTGAATCCAGATGTAACCAAGTAACTAAGTTCTGCTTACTCATTACAAGTATTGTGTGTGACTTCTAGGTAGTCTTCTTAAAGAGATCTCACCAGGCTATATGGTACTTGTTGACTTTCTTCCTCTCTCCTAAAACTTCTGTGTTACAGTTGGAGGTCCAGCAGCAATCCTAGACTATGACTTGAAAAGGAAGCCTCACACAAGAGAGTGGAAGAGAAAAGTATGAGGAACTTGGGATGTTCCTGCAGCTGGCGACTTCATTTAATATGAGAAATAAATTTCTATCTTAAGTGACTCTAATTTTGCTTTTACCGCTGCTTTACCGCTGCTTTACCGAATCCTAGTAGATTAGGTTCATCCATAGTTATAAGTGAGATTGGTCTATAATTTTCTACTTTTTAAAGATCTATGTAATGATTCATATAAGATATGCTGATTTTGGAAAGTAATCAGGATGTTTTAATTTTTTTCCTTAACTCTGAAAAAGATAAAGCATTTATCTGCAACAGTCAAGCACAGTTTTAGAAATATTTTTGGAAAGTTTTTCCTTTGTTTAAATATACTCCTTCTCCTTATGTTAATTAGCACTGGGACTTTCTGAAAATCAACCATTTCACCCATTTTATTCAATTTATGCACCATTCTAGTGTTCCATCTCTTCTGTATTATACATTCATCCACAGTATTTTACCTGATTAAACTTGATTTATGCTTATAATTATGTGCATTCAGTTCTTTTTAAATAAGTAGAATTTAGTTATATTAGTCATTTTTTCTTCTTCTTTTGGCAGACACTGTGTCTATGTGCTTTAAAGATCCAGCTTCCTTTGAATAGCCATTTGTTTCAGGGTAGGCCCTTCTGACTTAGTCCAGAGACTTGAATCCTGATTGGTCCGAGACAGTACTATAATCTTTATTCTATTTTTCTTTTCATTGATTGATTTAGTCAAAAGTAGGGGGTAAACTTGTGGTCAAAAGATATGAGGGAAACTATATTGAGAAATTTCTGGAATTAGTATTTCTATGCCTCAAAAGAGACACAAAGAATACACAGTTAGATGTCATCAGATCTGGAAGGGATTCCTAGGAATTTATGACCATGTTGCACACATAACTAAAGCTGGCCTTTGGTGAAATCCAACACAGAATAAGGTTGGGTAAAGACCATCACTGGAGCCCCGAGTATACTATATGTTCTGAAAAATAATACATTTTGTCACTGATCAAGTCAATTGAGTCAGAATTTTCTTTACTTATGACTAAAGGCTTCCTTACTGATATACTTTTCTAATTTTATCTAATAATTTTCTATTTTCCAATGTTAACATATCTTGTCATTCTTAGATTTCTATTTTTGTGTTCTCTATATTCTAAAGTTGCATATAAAAGAAATTTACTGATTCTATATTTAACAATGAATAAAGTAAATTTCTTTTATATGCAAAACTTTCTTCTGAGTGCAGTTATCTATATATATATATAAACCTAATATGCTAAATGTCTGACTGATTGGTTGACTGGTGGACCACTCAACCAGTCGCTATGTCATGCATTGGCCACCAGGGCACAGACACTCCAACCAGTAGGTTAGTTTGCTGCTGGGTTCTGGCCTATTGGGACTGGGTGAGAAGGGCCAGACATGCCTTGGAGCCCTCCTGCAGGCCCTCCTCAGAGGCCAACCTCCCCCCGTCCTTCCCCAACTGGCCGACCCCATAGGCCCTGATCAGGACTGGACAAGATGGTTTTGATTGGCCTTGATCACCAGCAAGGCCGAGGGACCTTACCCATGCACGAATTCATGCACTGGGCCTCTAGTATTGATATAAAAGTAATGTATTAGTTTCATTATTAAAATATATTTTTATTATTTAGAAATTTTATAGATGAATACATATATAAGTGTTTGTGTGTGTATATACATACATGTTTAAGTTTGGGTAATTTTATTCAGGATATTGATATCCATTTTTGTCTAATAGGATTTGATAAAATAGTAGTCTATAGAATTATTCCTTTTGATAATCAAATATATTTTCTTTGTTGCCTAATACATGATTAATGGTTTGATTGCCCCATAAACAAAGTCCCTAAATATATAAAATTCTTTACTTTTTTAAGCAATCTGTCTAGTTATTTTATTATTATCTCTATTCTTATTTAATTTTGTTCTTTTTTTGGTCTTTCAAAGACCAAGGTTTCTGATAATTCCTCCTTTTAAAGCTGTTTTAGCCCTAGCCAGTTTGGCTCAGTGGATAGTGTGTTGGCCTGTGGACTGAAGGGTCCCGGGTTCGATTCCAATCAAGGGCATGTACCTTGGTTGCAGGCACATACCCAGTGGGGTGTGTGCAGGAGGCAGCTGATCAATGTTTCTCTCTCATTGATGTTTCTAACTCTATCCCTTTCCCTTCCTCTCTGTAAAAAAATCAATAAAATATATTTTAAAAATTAAAGCTGTTTTAATTTTATAAATTTTTGTACATATAATATGTGATAATATGGCTGATATTTTTTTAACTACCTGGTTTCTTTTTCATTATATGTGTGACTCCATGTAAAAAATATTCTACAAAATTATTCTGCTCCCTAAATTCTGCATTTTTTTTATTTTATTACTTCAAATATATTAATTTTATGTACACATTTTTCAACAGAACCCATTTATTTATAGGTACTGCCATAAATAGTGAATTTTATCCCAAATATAAAAGGGTAATTTAGAAGAAAAATAAAGTGTCATTTCTGACATCTCTCTAAAATTTTGTTTATATTGAATTCAATTTTATGTTTATCATCAAATTAATTAGTTCAAGTGAATTCTCTGTATCTGACTTGCATATTAAAGCTTTAGGTGATTATGTCTAAATGACACCTAATTCTGCTTAGGAATAAGATTTATATCAGTATATTTTCCTTCACCTTCCTGATGTGGTCATGGTTATATTTATTAGTAAAATGAATTATTTTTTTTTTATTCTCAGCCATCCATGTCATATTTTAAAATAATACTATGATGTAACACTCCAAATACTGAAAATAGACTAACAGATTAGTGTACTAACTTGCTGTATTAAAATAAGTGTGAAATGCAATTTCAAGCACACTTTGGTACCACTCCTAAATTTTCTCCAATAATATTATAGTTCTGCATATAAAAGATGCTTACTACATATGGTTGAATAAATGAATGGGAAATAAGGAATCAAGGAATGTATACAAAATGGATATTATAATCTTTCACATTTAAGATTTCAAATAACAGTTTTTCAATCATTGAAATAAAGCTTGTATTCTTAAATATCCCCATTTCATCTTGAAGTTTACTCAAATTATTAGTAATTCTGTGAATATTGTTGCAATTGAAGTCGATCTGGAGCATGTACAACTATTTCTCAAGTACAATTAGAAGCTATGCATCAATTCATTAAGATGTATATATGGAAGAACTGAGTACTACAGATCTGAGGACCAACAGATATTAATATGGTCAATAATCACCAAGCAATAAGTACACATTTTTAGGTTCATTGCTTAGAACCTACATGTTGATTTATCAAAGTACTGCTAATTAGACATTTTATTTTTTGAATAAAACAATGATTTGAGAATGGCGAGGTATATGAGTTTGTAGTAATAAGCAGTGACTAAGCTGGCTAAGCACAGCATTTTATGAAGCCAAAAATACAAATCAAATTACCACCGAAAAATAATCATATATGAGGCAACTTTAAAAACAATCCATAAAAAAGAGCACATGAAAATGATGCCACAGTCCTCCCAAAACACACACCAAGTGACCTTTTGTACCAAATAATTCAAATGAGATTGGATTTCTGAAATAAAAGAAGGATAATGAACATGCTCTAAGGATATATTATTGAATGTATACTACATAAATTATTTTAGGAACTATTAAAACAAAATTCTTTTGAGGTATTTCTGAATTTAGTAAAAGTACTAGACAACTCTAACTCTTATACCAACAGGCATATTTAAAATTCTCTCTATATGTATGTAGTCAAATGCTTGTGCATGTGTGTGTGTGTGTGTGTGTGTGTGTGTGTGTGTATTATCCCACATATATTCTAAAGAAAGAGAGAAATGGGATATTTTGTATTGATGCTTTAGTAGTACATATATTTGTGTCACAGAGGCTCAAAATAAACAGATGGTCTGTGTTTGTAGTTTTCATTTTGTTCATGTGTGTTTATCTCTTCCTAGAACACCGTGTATGTAGGCAGATAAGCACATACTATTTCAAATTATTCTCTTTTAGTTTTATGCTTATTTATAATTTAAAAAGTTTGTATTTTCCCCTGAAAATAAGAGAAAATTATCTAAAACACATCAGAAACTTTTTCTACATTTTGCAGAAGTTTGAAAAAATAAAATGCAAATATTTAAACTGGTGGTGAATTAAGTCTAACAAACCTTATTATTATCTGTAACAGAGGAACTGGGGTAAATCATTCCAATAATATATTCTTTAGCCCAGTTAGCCACATCTCTTACAACCAGGAGATTTGAAAAATATGCTCTGTTTATGTGGGTCTTCTCTCTCCTGCTGGGGATGATTCAGCAGAGCTAATTGGTAAGTGAAGCTTCTTTTCTCTTAGGTTATTCATTCAGCTAATGTGGTCTTAGATGGGACTTTTCAGGAATAGACAGTAATACTAACTTTGCAACTTGTTGACATCCCTTATTGTTTACTAGACTAGTTTTACCCTGGGTGCATTAAGCACAGCACTGAACCCTGCCTGCAGAATTTAGTGCCTCAAGCACAGTCACTCTCTTGGTAACTTTGTTATAGAATTCAATTTTATAGACACACATGAAGAGTATAAGCAAATTCACTAGATATTTATGTGCAGAGAGCTATCTGAAGGGGGGGTTTCACAACTTCATCAGGCACTGTATTAAAAAAAATAACTGAAGTTCTGATGAATTTATCTGCATTTTCTAGGTATAAAACTATTACTCATAAAGAAAACATAAAAAAGACCCCACCTTGACTATCAAGCCCATAATTCTCAGAAGTTGTACTAATGTTGACAGATTAATTTTATTTTAACTTGTTTTGTTTGGATTTGTTCAGTTGCCTGTACTGATTGACATTATAATGTTGAAATGCAGAGTGATGGGATATAACACTTTTCCTAAATATTTCTGCATTAGGATTTTATGGTAAACATCACACATCTGCTTCATATCTAATTCACTTTATTAATTGTTTATTATTACCAAAACCAAACTATAAGGAGAATGTTGGTGTTTTTATAAATCTTTATTCTTCAGCATGATAAAATCCAATTATTTTTATTTATTGTAAAATGTTTATTTTACAAGTGATTTTGATTGTGCTTATAACACTAAGAAATCCCTTTATCTGGATATTAGTGATGGCCTCTATGGCATCCAGGCTGCCACTTTCCCAACTGCATTTCCATCTATGACATCAACAGTGTTTACATGATTGTTTATCATAACTCTCTAACTATACTTCTTTAGTTATTTGTACTGTTTTACTATCCCAGGAAATAATAGATTTACTATTGTATATTCTACTTAAGAAACTGATTAATTAATTAATTAATCCACTCAACAAATACTGCTTGATTGTGTACTATGTAGATATAAGACAAATCACTTTAATGGAGTGGTAGTGGAAAAATACGTAATATTCTCCCACTCTTTTTTAAACTGTATTAATTTCAACACAAATCACCTTTTCAATGTGCTAAGCATCTTTATGTTGGGAATACCCCCATATACAGAATTAAGAATTATAAACTGATTACAAGTTTTAAGGGAAAAATCACTATTCATTAATTTGTGCTTCGTTTTTTGTTTTTTTTTTAAGAAACAAAACTCAACTCTAGCTAACTGAAGACACTTTGTAGAACTGAACATTGAAAGAGTATCTAACCCAAATCTTCCCTGAAATAAATTTGAAAGTCTCTTTCATCCTTGCATATTCAATTCTATGATATAAATAATGAGGCACAAAGAGATCAGTATAAATATATGCTGGTGCTTTACTTGACAAAATACCCTTCAGATCGTTAGTTGTTCTTTTGGGTTCAATTGTGTCTCCTCCAAGGATGTTGAAGTTCTAATCCAAGTACCTTTGACTATGAATAGATATGGAAAAAGGGTCTTTGTAAATGATCAAGATGAGGTCATTAGTGTGGGCCCTAATTCAATGTAACTGGTGTCATAAAAAAAAGGGGAGATTGGGTACGTGGAGAGAACACCATACGATGATGAAGTCATCTGCAAGCCAAAAAATGCCAAAGATTGACAGCTAAAAAACCAGAGCTAGGACAGAGGTACGGAACATCTTCCTCCTAGGGCTTTAAGGAACCAACCCTGCTGACACTTTGAAGTCAGGCTTTTAGCCTCCAGAACTGTGAGACAAAGTTCCTGTTGTTTAAGCTGCTCAGTTTGCGATACTTTATTATGACAGGCCTAGGAAACTAACACAACTGCTTTCTGGATTCTCCTGTGAAACAAATGCAGGGGTGGGATAACACAGAAAAAAATTAAAGCATTTTAAATTCTGGTGTTGTTGAATTCTTCCTTTGTTTTCTCACTCCAACTTTCTTGCCCACTACTGGGTTCAGGTTTGCACTATTCAACCCAAGAATTCAAGTACCAAACCATCAGTTGCAGAAGTCTATTTACCTCATTCAGAATCACTGCTAAGTGGAGTCCTATTAACAACTCAACTCTTGAATACTCGTCACACAATAATTCACAGTTCAGTTCTACAATTAGGTTCTGCAAATAAAAACATTTTCAAAAATCCCTTTGAAAGTGTTCATGACGCTAGTTCCTAGTTTAGTGATATGATTTAGCAGACATGAGGTGAGAGGCAAGAGGGGCATTGCTGGTTCCCTCCTGCAAGTGTGATCTCCCAGGTAGGGAAATACTGACATTTTTAATTTAGGGAGAAACAAGCTAATAGCTTCTATAGGCAATGGAGAGGGAGTGGTCTCTCTGGGATTATTAGTTGGGAATGCACTAGAGAATTTGGAGTTCCTCTATGTCTTTTCATTTGTCTCAAATATCCCCATTTTTTGGTCTATTCTGTTGGCTAATGCTCAACTTTTACAAGAGACCTATTCAAGTCTGTGAATTCACTAGCATGTCTAATCAAGAAACCAAAGGACTTGTATGCATGTATCTGAGCATAACCAATGAACACAGACAGGGGAGGGAAACAATAAAGATTTTAAGTTGAAAAAGAAAAAAAGAAAAAGAAACCAATAGAAGGAAATTCTGGGCTTGGATTTTTATTGTCAGCCCAGCAGATATAGAAATAATAAATATTTTCACAATCAGAGAACTCTCAGCTTCATTCTATGCATCAAGATAAGAAAATAGAAATTCTTTAAATTATCTAAGACCTCAGAAGCAATCTCTGCAGTCCTATAGTTCCTCATTTTTCCATTTATTGTTCTAATGTTCTCATGATTACGCATAATCTTGCCCTCAATGGGACTGTGTTCTAGTTACATTAGGTAACAAATTAATTAGGCATTCACCATTGCATGCTATGGGCATCTAGATTTCCCTTGTGAAAATATAAAAAAATTGACCAGAAAACCAATTCCCAATGTGCTACATTTCTCTGAGTATTTTTGGTTGGAAACGTACTTTCTATTATCTTTGGTTATGAGTAATAAGGAGTGACTTCTTTTGTCTAATGTAAAATAAACGTACTGAGTGAATAGGGGGAAACTCACAAGATTGAAGGGAAAGTTGAATAAACAGGCTGGGAACAGAGAGAAACCAATAAAATTCAGATTTTTTTTTTTTAATAATAGAAAAGTGTTGGTTGGCTTGTTGATAGATACAGAGACAATTACTTAGGAAAATATAACTTTATTATAAAAAGGGTTTGCCACAAAAGCTAATTAAGTTTCCTGGTGAATTAAGTTGGCTTCCAAGAAACTATAAAGATTAATTTTAATGTAGTATAGACAAGCATATAGCTTCATTTTTCCTAGCACAGTGATCCCTTTATGAGGAGGAAACAGGTTCATATTATCCAAACAGGCAAGCCAAAAGGGAGTGAATCCAAAAACAGCCAAATCTAAGGAAAAGAGGGGTCAAAGATGATTTATGTCCCCCAAACTAAAATTTTCTGCCTTTTCTTGTACCAGAGAAAATGTCTATATTAATGAGTGCCCTTAAAATTCAAGCATGTGTATTAGGATACTTTCTGTTTGCAAGTAACAAGCCCACTGTGAAAAAGTTTAAGCATAGATGGGGTGTATTAGCTTGTATAACCAACCAGTGAGAGCAAGATGGTTCTCTGAGCAATAAGAATCAGAAACCAAGGAAACTTCACAATTCTTTATTTTCTTTTTTTATGTTCTCTTTTGTTTATGTTGCACCTTCCTTGCTCAACAATTAATAAATTCCACTCATGGCAGGTGACAAAGTCTAAGACAACTTTAAGTTCACAAGCTTACAGCTCCAAGTCTTGAGAGAAAGGGGCTTTCCTTGCTTAAAAAGAATTTAAAGGAAAAGATCAGAGAAAGAATAAGCTCACATCACATTCCATTACCTGTGATGAATGGCAAGTCCCAATTTGATAAGAACAGCTCTTTTGTCTTGTTTATGTCCATTATCCTATGATTATTAAAAGCCCTTCCTTTCCCTCTCAAAGATACCCTGGTAGAGACAAATTTTATGATCAGCATTAAATCCTATGATTGGCAGCACCTGACAGAACCAAAAGAACCATGGTGTGTTCTGGTGAGCTCAAAGTGTATACACACCCACCGCTCCATCCATTCAAGCTCTCTCCCTCCAACACAGGTTTTCAATTTTTGTATTGACTGCCATAAAACAAATTAAACTATAAGCTTTAAAAATGCCTAAGTGTATTGTGAGAATAGTTACTTTTTGTGTGTGTGTTTTTTCTTTCCCACAACACACTTTCTGATGTACATTTTGGTGAGGATTATGCAATTGCAGTTTGTTAGTTAACCTTTGCTAAAAAGTGAAAAAACAAAAAACAAATGAAGATACATTTAGTTGGCATACTAACCTGACAAAAAGGGTGGATGTTTACATTTCTCTTCCAGAATCTGTAAAGTCAAAATTTACTTATTTTGTTTGTCCTAAAATATCAAAACTAGGGAAGTAATTGTAAGTGAAAATATTTTCAATTGCAAAACATTCATTTATTCTCCCGTTCTTGTTTTTGTTTGTTTGTTTTTTTGTTTTTAAATCTAGAAGAAAAGGTGATGGCAAATACCTTTTATTTGAAATTGAAACAAATATATTAGTGTTGTTGTTATTTTCAGCTCAGAGAGTCACTACAACTGGAAGTGATACATAACTGCTATCGCCTAAGAGAACATCAAGCCAGGAAAGATCTGGTCAGAGAAATAGTAGAGTTTTAAAGACAAATGATTAAAAAGGGCTTTTAATGCCAACCTTAGAATTCAGGGGGGCGGGAAAAATTAGAGAGACGGGTATTTGATTATTCAGATTATGTTTACCACACTAAATAATCTTTAGATCAGAATGCATGAGAAAATAAGAGGAAATGCCAAATCTAAAGTCTCATCTTGGGACCACTAACTCATTTATTTCTAAGTGCCTGGCACATAGTACAAGCTTTGTTAATGATTTGTTGAATGAAGTAATGGAGTTTTAACATGTCCCATAAATCTGAACATTAGTCTGCAACATGTATCATATTTTACTAAGATGTAGACGTAACTTCAATTTATTATTCTGTAAATTTGTAACTATTATTTTTACTCCATTAATAACAAAAAAATTTTCTATGATAACTGCACAGAAATAACACTAACAAAGTCCGAGATTGGTGGTGGGGTTTCAGAATCCTTTGAGAAACTGATGAAACTTTAGAAATCTGTAGAAAAAGAATGGCGGTAATAATAAGTATAGCATTTTTTTACAGCTCTGGGTGATTCAAAGGTGACCTAGAGGTTGTTCATGAGATCATTTGGGATTGAAAGGAAGAAAAACTTTTTTGAGGGGAAGTAAACTATATAAAAAATCATGTCCTAGCCGGTTTGGCTCAGTGGATAGAGCGTTGGCCTGAGGACCAAAGGATCCCCGGTTTGATTCTGGTCAAGGGGCATATGCCTGAGCTGCAGGCTCAATCCCCAGTAGGGGGCGTGCAGGAGGCAGCCAATTAACGATTCTCTCTTATCATTGACTAGTGGCCCGGTGCACAAAATTCATGCACGGGGGGGTGTCTCTCAGCCTGGCCTGCACCCTCTCCAATCTTGGACCTCTCGGGGGATGTCCAACTGCAGGTTTAGGCCCAATCTCATAGCAGTTGGATATCCCTCTCACAATCCAGGACTGCTGGCTCCTAACCGCTCACCTGCGC
>NW_006383008.1:4785057-4792957 GCF_000327345.1 Myotis davidii
CCAGCCTGATCAGCACCAATGGCCTCCCCCCACCAGCATGATTCCCCAAAACTGCCGTTCCATCCTGGCCTGATCACTCACAACTGCCCTCCCGACAGCCTGCTCACCCCCATCTGCCTCCCCACCAGCCTGATCACCCCCAACTCCTCCCTGCCAGCCTGCTTGCCCCCAACTGCTCCCCTTGCTGGCCATATTACCCTTTTATTAGTATAGATAGAAGCCTGGTGCACGGGTGAGGGCTGGCTAGTTTGCCTTGAAGGGTGTCCCAAATCAGGGTTGGGGTTCCCTTGGGGGGCGGGGCGGCCTGGGCGAAGGGCTGATGGCTGTTGGCAGGCTTGCCACACCCCCCAGCAGGGAGCCTCACCCCATGGGGGCATAGCCAGCCTGGGTAAGGGCTGAGGGCTGTTTGTAGGCCCCTCCCTCGGTGGCCGCCTGGGCGACCCAAGCCTCCCACACACTCAGGCCAGCTCCGTGGCCGCTGCCCACAGGCCACTCCTTTGGTGGCAGGGCCAGGTGGGTGGGAAGCTGGGCTTCCTCCATCACTGGGGGCGACCCAAGCCTCCCGCCCACTCTGGCTGGCTCTGTGGCCGCAGCCATCTTTGTCCCACTAATTTGCATATCCCCCTGACTGGCTGTGGGGCATCATGGAGGGACAGTCAATTTACATATTTGTCTATTATTAGAGGAGATGTTTCTCTCTCTCTCTCTCTCTCTCTCTCTCTCTCTCTTCCTCTCTGAAATCAATAAAATATATATTTAAAAAAAATCATGACCAATGAACCAAGTTTAGTTATATTAACTATGTGATTTGGAACAAGTTACTTGAATGTCTTGTGTTCAATTTTTCATCTGTACTATAAGGTCATCAATTTGTCTTCTTAATGAAATAATACCATACTGCTGACTTTAAGAGAGATTTTGCAGTAACTTGAGGATTAAAATGCTACTGTATTTGTTTTGGATAGAGCTTGTATCATGAAGTGAACGTTTCCACAGGCACCTGAAGTCTGTACATAACTTCAGAGCTGCCAAGCATATAACTATTCTAGTTATCCACAGTTGTGCAACAACCTACCTTAAAATGTCAAGGCTATTATACAAAAGCAATGATTTATTTTGCTTACATATGTATAATTTTCATAGGGTGTGGTGGAGTCAGCTGATCTCTACTCAACATGGTGTCGGCTCAAGGAGTTCACCTAGGCTAGAAGATCTGCTCTTCAAATGATTAAATCTTTTGGCTGGCAATCTGATGCTGGTTATTGAGTATCTCTATGGGACTGGTAGTTGGGCATCTTTACTGTTTGGGGACTATTTTCAACAGTAAATATCTAAGAGACAGGAAGTGGAAGCTGTCAGGTTCATAAGAACTATAGACTGAAACTGGTAGAGTATCACTTCTACCATAATTTATAGACCAAACAGTAACAAAGCCTGGAATTAAAGGAAAGATACAGACTTAATGGGAGGAGAGGTAAAGAATATTGGAGCTATGTTTTTAAAACAACCATTGTTGTGATTTCCAAATTCCCTGAAATAAGCTTTGCTTCTCATATTTATGTAATATTATTTTTAATGAATGGCTGAGCATTTTATGTTGGACATGAAAGACCATCCTTGCACAAATGCACTTTCAAAGGAATCCCATGATTTAATGATTCCTCTAAGGACAGACTATTGTACTCTATGCTGATTTGAAGGAACTAATTTCTAGGTGTTTTTAAAAAAAAAAAACGCATCCTTATTCAACAGCCTAGGAAAGAAAACTGATTAATATGCAGTGCTTAGCACTGGTTCTACTAATTTAATGTCATTTGCATCAATAAAACCCCCCTCTGTACCAAATAACCCTATAAATTGACCATTTTTCTCATTTTGTTTCAAAGTGTGATTTCTCTTAAAAATCTCTTTTCTGCTAAGGATACTATCCCTCAGGCTCTCTCAACTATATCCAAATCTATTCTCCCCAGCTGGATTATAGTGTGTTGTATTGCTCCTTATCTGGCTAGTTTTTCAATGAGCATGCAGCCAAGTTAGAACACCTGTGAATTCTTTTATCATGTGGAACTGAGCTCAACCTGAACTAAATAAACCTACCCAAATGTAGAGATGGAAAAAAATCAACATCAATAGACTCAGTAGATACTAAATTTATGAACCTTGGTCTCAGAGGGGTTTTTGTTAACTTGACCCCAAAGTCTAGGAAGTAAAAGCAAAAATTAATGAATGGAACTACATCAAACTAAAAAGCTTCTTCACAGCAAAAGAAACCATTAACTAAATAAAAAGGGAACCAGCTGGATGAAAGAAAATATTTGCAAATAATAGCTCTCATAAGGGGCTATATCCAAGCTAAATAAAGAAAGGCTGACTTCATAAAATGAATTGCTGCATCCCCACATCTATTTCTAAAACAGTGCTTATAGAATCAATATTACTTTTTACTTAAATGTTTAAATAGAATTCATCAGTTAAGCTACATGGGCCTACATTTTTGGTGGTGTTTTGTGAAATTTTTAAAACTACACATTGAATCACTTTAATAAATATAGGCTATTTAGTTTATCTATTTCTTCTTGAATGAGCTTTGCTGATTTCTGTTTTTCAAACAATTTGCTCATTTCACCTACATTGTGAAATATATTAGCACAAAGTGGTTCATAATTGAATACTGTGACTTTTTTTCTGATCTGGCTAGGACCTTATCAATTAACTAGAGGCCTGGTGCACAAAATTCGTGCAGGGGTGGGGGGGGGCAAGGGTCCCCCAGCCTGGACTGTGTCCTCTCACTGTGTCCTCAATCACCCCAAAGAGGTAGGTCCTGACCACCCATCCGGGGCTCCTTGATGGATTGCCCCAAAGAGGTAGACTGGAGCCACAGGACCTGCCTCCATGCCGGCGGAGCCACAGGACCCCCGGCCTCACCACCTGCGTGTGCACGCAGTCCTGCCCACCCACGTGCGCCTGCTGCACACGCAGCCTCCTGGTGATCGCTCGTTATAACATGAGGGCATCACGACCACATAGTCTTTTATTAATAGGATTAAACTCTTCAAATATTTAATTTTGGATTTCGTTGATTTTTTTAAAATGTTTTTATGGATTTTTTTGGGAGAAAAGGAAGGGAGAAGGATAGATAGAAACATCAATGAGAAAGAGACACTGATCGGCTGCCTCCTGCGCACCCCTTTCTGAAGATGGAGCTCGTAACTCAGGCATGTGCCCTGACCAGGAATTGAAGTAGGGACCTCTTGATATATAGGTCAATGCTCAACCACTGAGACACACTGGCTGGGCTCACTGATTTTTCTCTGAGCTTTTATTGTTTCTCAATGTTCTTGTCTTCTGATCTTTATTATGTCTTTCCTGTTTATTTTGGTTTTTGTTTTTCTAATTTACAGGGGTTGGTAAAAGTAGGTTTATACTTGTTAATATGGAAAAATAATTAATGAATAATAATACAAGATACATAAATAATAATACAAGGCATACTCACAACTGTAAACATATTTTTACCCACTATTCCCTATATTAAGGTAGATGCTTAAATGATTAACTTGAAATCTTTCTCTTTTCTAATATAAGCACATTAGAAATATTGTAAGTGTATTTTGTAAATGTTATTAGGTGGTGCTTTTATTTTAATTCAGTTCAAAATATTTTCTAATTGATTTCTTATTTGACTTAGAGGTTATTTAGAAATATATTAACTTCTGAATATTCAGGAATTTTTTAGAGATATTTTTGTTGTTGATTTCTGACTTAATTCTTTTTTCAGAATACATTCTTGTATAAATATGAGTTGTTTTCATTTATTAACACTTGTTTTATGCCCTAGAATATAATTTATCCTAGTGAATACTTCATATATCATTTAATTACACTGCAGTGTTCCATATTGAGTTGTTTGAAAACATTGTTCAAGTCTCCTATATTCTTTTTTTTTTAATTTGTTATCTCAATTACTGATAGAGGAATGTGGTGTTATCTACTTCTCCATTCATTGCTATTCACTTTGCTTCATGTATTTTCAAGCTCATTATCAGTAGCACACACATTTAGAATTGTTATGTCTTCTTGATGACTTGGTCTATTTATCATTTGAAAATGTCTAGTAATCCCCATTTTCACATCTGCTTTGTCTCATACTAACCAACCATCCTCGCTTTCTTTTGATGAGTATTTCCATTGCATACTTTGTTTTATCTTTTAACTTTAAACATATATGTATATTTATATTTAATGGGATTCCTGTGGACAGTATGCAGCTGGGTCTTTTTTGTTTTAAATCAAATAATTCTGCCATTAACTCAAGTATTTACACCTTTTGAATTTAACATATTAACTAATGTTATTTCCTACTTGAGTATTCTTAGCTATATGTCCATTTTTCAATTTTTTTTCTTGCTTTCTGTGGATTAAGATTTCTATGACTTAATTTTATATGCATTATTGATGTTTTCCAAATATTTGTGTTTAATTTTCTTAATGATTGATTTGGAATTTACAATATATACATTCATTTCATGACAGTTTCCTTTCAAATAATACTAAGCCAATTCATGTATAAGATTTTATGTCAGTAGCCTTTCATTATCTTCTGCACTTTCTGCTTTTGTTTTCATAAATTTTATTTTATTTATTTTTTATATATTTTTATTGATTTCAAAGAGAAAGGGAGAGGGAGAAAGAGAGAAACATCAATGATGAGAGAAAATCATTGATCAGCTGCTTCCTGCATGCACCAAACAGGATCGAGCCCACAACCTGGGTATGTTCCCTGACCTGACTAGGAATGGAACCATGACCTCCTAGTTCATAGGACAGAATTTATTTTTAGACCTTCTATATATAATACAGGATTTATCAATCCCTTCTTATAATTATCTAACCTTTGCTATAGTTTTTCAAGGCTTTATTAGGTGAATGCAAGTTTACATTTGTTGTTTACTGCTAGCGAATCAAATATTTTCTCTTTTACTAAATTACTTATTTTTCCTTTATTCTATATTGTCTGCTACTATTATAGCCATATGTCTGGGCTTATAACTAAGGGAATCTTACCTGAACATTTTTCATATCTTTATTTTACCTTTACTTTCAACCTTACTGTGTTTCTTGTATAAAGCAAAAATTGGAATTATTTTTGTCTACATGAGTCCACAGATTATGCAACATTAACCTCAGTTACTTAAAACAACAAAAGTTTACCTTATACGTGTGACTCTAAATAGTACATACGCTGCTAGCTCTGCTTCACTCTGTCCTTAACCCAGAACCTAGGTTGATGACGAGACCCTATATTTTGGAACAGTATTATTGCCTGTGTAGAGAATATAAAACATGGCAAAATACACACTTTTGATGTTTCTATCCTGAAGTGACATATGCTATTTCTTCTCACATTTCATTACTCCAAGCAAGTTATACAATGAAACTAACTTCAAATCATGAAGTGTGATAAAAATAAGACATAGCCCAGCCTGGCTGGGTGTGGTTCAACGATTGAGCATCTTTCCCATGAACCAGGAGATCACAGTTTAATTCCCGGTGGGGGCACATGCCCAGGTTGCAGGCTTGATCCCCAGCAGCCGATCGATGATACTCTCTCATCATTTATGTTTCTATTTCTCCCTCTCCCTACTTCTCTCTGAAATCAATAATAATAAGACAAAGCCCAGATTAAGACATATATTAATTAGTTGTATAACGGGGCATATATAGTCTCCATGCTCCTTAACTTTATTACATACCTTATTTTTTTTCTTTTACATTATGTTGATTTTTTTTCATATTATCTCCAGTTAACTAATAAATGAAGGAAGTTAGAAATGTTATTTCTGTTCTTGTGTAATCTAATTAACTCTAGGGTTAGAATAATTGGTTTTGTTATCTATAAAGATACTCCTTTCTGAGTGAAAAATACCTAATTTTTCAGTAGTATAATATATATTTTCCACAGATATTTGGAGATATCCAAAGCCATTGGGCTATAACATAAGTTGCAATGTTGATGACCTTTGCACCAGAGGTATCCCTTATCTGAATATCTGTGCTATTCATTTAAAATGGTTTTGTAACAAATGAATATCAAAGCCAGCATCCATGGAGACTAACTACTATAGTTTTTAAAACTTTAGAAATACCTTCTTTTAAAAATAAAAGAAGCCACTAAAAATAATAATACTAAATTAAACTATTTAATTTATTAAAATAAATTATATAACACATATGTAATACCCTTTGTAATAAAAAAATTTTAAAAAAGTAAATAAAATAAATTGTACATTAAAAAAATAAATTATATAAAACTTTCAGATCTAGTTATTAATTAAAATCAACAATATTGCTTTAGGAACTTAGGATTGTGGAACTGTTAAGTCATATTTACTCGGTCAGTTCTCCCATTATATAGTTGAGGAAACTGAGGTCTAGAAAAAGAGTGATATAGTCAGGTTTCTGTACTCAAGGTTCTCTGATCTTGCCCTATTATTTAACATATCCTGTACCTAACATCTCCACAATTCAAACTAACTCTCCACCAATAGGTATGTTGAGTATTACAACACTATGTTCTTATTGCTTATTATTAGCAGCAATATATTGGAATACCATAAAGTAAAGTTCGGGGAAATATTTTAAATTATGTATTTTTCTTAATTAAAGGAAAATGCTGCCTAGATAAATTATAACTACTGAGAAAATATTTAGAACTCATAAATTGTGAACATTTTCCTCAAACAAATATTCAGACATCATTGGTCATCCACTTATTTTTTAAGCTCTGACAATTTTCCAAGATTCAGAGTTCAAATAGCATGTTGTTATTAGTTCAGACAAACATCACAGATTGTTATGAAAAGAATGTGTGAGTTTTAGTCAGCCATAACCTGCAGCTGTCTCTGCTGTTGCAGATACATTTAAGGTATTTTTTGTATAGACATATGAACTAACCATCCATGAAATGTCACATGTTTTAACAGAGATTGTGACAGGAGCTATGGATGACTAGGAAACATCATGAGTCAGTTTGAGTCTCGTTCTACATCTTAAAAGATACAAATCAAATCACGTCACATAAGGAAAATGCATGAACTATTAAGACTAGACTCTGAATTCCACATAGAAAAAAAAATAAACTGTCACAACATTTAATGATATTGTCAGTATAGATTTGTCTAAGATTAGCAAAGAAAACCAAAGAAGAAAAAGAAGAAAAACAAACAAAATAGCTCTGCTTTTGTTAAACATATACTGGATATTCTCTTTAAGATAGTGCCTACTAATTTTTTTTAGACTTTATTTTTTATTACAAAGGGTATTACATATGTGTCCATTTTGTCCCCCCTCCCAAGACAGTCCCCTAGCCTCCCCTATCCCCCAGTGTCTTATGTCCATTGGTTATGCTTATATGCATGCATACAAGTCCTTTGGTTGATCTCTTACCCCCCTACCCCCCGCCCCCGGACCCTCCCTGGCCTTCCCATTGCAGTTTGACACTCTGTTTGTGGCAGCTCTGCCTGAGCTCTTACCCCTACCTCCCGCCCCCGGACCCTCCCTGGCCTTCCCATTGCAGTTTGACACTCTGTTTGTGGCAGCTCTGCCTCTGTATCTATTATTGTTCAAAAGTTTATAATGGTCTCAATTATCCCCATTTGTCTCTTGTTTAGGCCTCCTTCTATGTGGTCTGTTTCTGATTTCCTTTTTGGCAATTTCTGTGGAACATGAACCCTTTAAAATTTTATTAATGATTGCATTAAATGAAAAATATTTTAGTTTATATATCATTGCCAAGTATCTGTTAACTCTCTGCTCTCTAAGATGAAGAGATATGCCTATTGTTACCTCTCCGACAGAACCCTCTATTCCTCCCACACCTGATCCTCTGCCCCACCCTGGC
>NW_006383008.1:4798912-4826337 GCF_000327345.1 Myotis davidii
TTCCAGGGGAGTTCTACCCTTCCCGGTTGCAAACCGTCTCACCAGCTGAGCACTTTCGCCAATTCGGGGTGGGTGTTATTAGTTTCAGCTGCTCACTCCATTTGCTCCGGGACAGGACCTGGGACGCGTCTGCCTATATCGCCGCCATCTTCTTTCCCAGTGCCTACTAATTAGTCAGGTGCTTAGTCAAGTGAATTACTTTTGGCTATTAAGTGATAGCTTTTATGATATTGCTTAATAACTCTAAGGTAGTATGTAACATAAACTGTTTTAGGTGGTATAAAAAAAGGATCCACTTTTTGAATGATCCTTAGTCCTTTTGTGCTAACATTAGGAGGTTGGTCAGACATGTGACAGTGTTGACTAGTTCTGATGTCATAGCCCAGGGTTTTTAGATGCTCAAAATACCATTGCAATTAGGTAGTTACTAATAGCAAGAAGAAGGAAAAGGAGAAGGCCAGGCATTATAAGCATAGCCATTTGGGCAGCTTTACCGGGAAGTGCAACTTTCCACTTTTCAGGGAACCACCAGTCCATTCCCTGCAGATTACTGGGGGGAGGGGTCCAACAAAGGAGAGCTGGGAATATGTACAGTGAATTGGGGTGAGGTAGGGAAGGTGCCTGTCAGTAAAAGATGGGAACAGACATTATTGACCAGATGAGGTGGGGCCACTACAAATCCGTGAAAATATGGGAATATTTCCTGTTTTATTCAATAATGCCCCAGACAAAGGAGTTTGCTCTCTTGGCTCTGGGCTCTTTCGTTCCTCTGTCTTTGCTCCTGCCTGTGTTCCCTCCAGAGCCATGTGGCCATTTGGACCCCGCATTCAATAGAATGGTAGATTGCAACTGGGAACACAAACTAAACTTGCCCGAGGTTGGAGTAGACTGTGCAAATATGGAAGAGAAACTTTGGGCAACAGCTTTAATCCTAGTCTTGCTAAACGCACAGCTAGGCTTCTTCCTTGGTGGGATGACGAGAAATGGGATAAACTCAGGGAATCAGCTCCACACAAATATATTCCACCCATTCTCCCACCCAAGTTTCAGAACATTATTTTTCTCGTAACATTGCAAGAAGCCCATTTCCTCCAGCAACAGGTAAGTACAGGGAGAGCTCCCCACCAGTAACACTCAAATGTTCTTGTTAGTTGCTGCTTTTTGGTAGTGCAAATAAATAATGCTGTCCTCAAGCCCTGACACAGAATCTGAGATATTTCATCAGTTCAACTGAATTTTATCAAGCAACAAATTTTATCAATTCCACCCCCCCCTTCATTTTCTTCTCTTATCACTGTACCTACTTCTTCTATCACTCAAAGCACCCATCATATGGATCTTCAGTACATACCAGGAACTCTGATAAGCTGTGTGGATGGGAAGCTCAAGGTCTTGGCCCTTAAGTGGCTCAAGGTAAGGGCCTCTATTGCATTCATTAGGTGGTTAATCTTCATGTCTTAACTGTTGTATGAGACATAGTTATACTAAGGAATTATTTTATCTGTCAACTTCAAATCTAACTGGTGTCTTATATTTTTATTTGCTAAATAATCCTAGCTGTGTGGCATTAGGAGAGTGAGAGGCTATCAATTTGGCTTCTTTGAAATATAAACAGTCTCAGGAGTAGCCAAGCCCTGGGCAAGGGAAATACAGCCCAGTATTTTCTATAAATCTGATTAAAAACAAACCACTATCTGTTCAGTTTATCTTCTCTGAATCTTAAAATACTCTTACCTACCTATGGAAATAGCAGTCAGACTCAGCCAGCACAGTCAGATTTTCAATAAATCCATGACAGAGCAGATACAAAACAGGAAATACAGTGACTTAAACCAAAAGAAAATAAGCTAGAAAGGCATCTACTTATTAGAATTGGTTTAGTTCAATTGAAGTTACTCTTTCTATACAAAAGCATTAAGTGAAAGATATGTCATACAACAGTGCACTGATGGGTATGCATGTAAAAATTTGTGGAAAATATATCAAAACAATAAAACAGGAAGACAAGTATGACCTACCCAAAGTCAGAAATATCTTTCACTTTCCTGTAGAAAATGTTTACTCTTCTTATACCAAAACATGAAGCATGAAAACTTGTGGAGAACAAATCTTGCATGTCCTGTTCAATCTTTAGAGGGCTAAGCTTGTGGAAATTAAAGAAAAGTAGCAAGGTTCTAGAAGTGAAATTGCCATGAAAGTATAATAATAGCAAATCTACTTTAGTTAGAGTGCTATTGATGAAAGGCAGAAATGTAAACGTTTAAAGTTTTTTATTGACAGATGAATTTTAGGTGGAAAATCTTAATGGGATTTTCAAAAGCCCATTGGTTCTTAAAGCCATATTCTAATTTCTCGGGGAATTCCCAGGGTCAAGACATAATGCCAGGCAGAATATTTGTGAAATTAGCTTTAGAGTAGGACAGATAAATGTGGATATTGCCAGCCTCTCTCAATAACTAGTTGTATATAAATTTCTGAGCCCAAGATTTTGGGAATTAAGATGATGTTATGAGAATTTAGATGTTAAGTGTCTACCATGAACTAGATATTTATATCACAACGAGTAACTGTTATTATAGTCATACTATCATTAATGTAATAAAAAGGTAGTTGAGTACAGTCAGCGAAAAGATTTCCCTTTGGATATTTTAAGTTTTCTCCTTTTTTTTCAATTTATTCTATGATCAACTTCTCATGTTCATAGAGACAAAGTGATATATTGTTTATTGTCACAGTGAATGGCAACAAAGATAGCATGTAACATTTCAACAGCATCTGCCCACTTTTTCTTCAGATTTAAAGTACTTTGCATGAATAAACTTAAATAGCAAAACACATGAACTACTATAATTTTCTCAAATCTTATGTTTACTAATTTAAGTAATAAGGAGCAAACATATTAAGAACAGTATGCCATATACGCCAGGTCCCTTGAAACATAAGCTGTGCAGATTTTCTTCCCTGCAGCGACTGTGTCAAGCAGCAAGGGTGGACTGACTTCCAGCAAATTCCCCCATTTTTATTTTTTAAATGTCAGCGCGTGTAAATCAGCGGCCACCTCTCGGATTGGGTTAAGACTTGGAAGAAGACTTGTTTGTGACTTTGCCAACAGGTCAGTCCGAGGCTTTAACCTATATCGGCTCCCCACAATGTTTTGAAGATTGTCAAATCTAGTTATAATGCCTGGAACTGCTGCTGCCATTTTGCAACCATGAGTGGAGCCAGACTGAGGGTAAACTGACCACACTGAGATGGAGTGGCAGAGAAACAAAAAAGGTCGGATTGATGATCTTAACATATGCAGAGATCCCTACTTGTAGACCACATATCATAAAAAATAACTTGTTTCCTTACTTTTAAAACCAATTAAATGACTGTTTTTTTTTTAATTCATAGCTATAAACTACTTGAATTGATACTTTGGAAGCCCTCGATAAATGTTACCTATCTTTGTCCTCATCCTCATTATTATCATTCTGCTCCCTCTCAATATCGTCATTATTGATCTTGTTTCCTACTCATACCCTTATACAATTGTACCTACTGCAGAGAAGGCACCTGCCTCAAGTCTTTTTCAAGCTTAATCACTTTCTTTTTTTAAAAAAGAAAATATATTTTTACTGATTTCAGAGAGGAAGGGAGAGGGATAGAGAGATAGAAACATCAATGATGAGACTCATTGATTGGCTGCCTCCTGCACACCCCCTACTGAGGGGGATTGAGCCCGAAACCCAGGCATGAGCCCTTGGTCAGAATCGAACCTGGGACCCTTTAGTTTGCAGGCTGACGCTCTATCCACTAAGCAAAACCAGCTGGGGTAAGCTTAATCACTTTCTTTCCACCCTGTGGAGTGGGGCCAAATGCTCTCAAGATCACTTGTTCTCATACAACTCTGCCCTGCTTTTTCATGTGACTTACAACAATTATAGGTGAGTCATAGTTTATCAGTTGCTTGTCTGTCTCACTAGGTTGTAAACTCATAAGGGCAGTAACCTTTCCTGTCTTATTCAATATTGTCTACCCAGTGGATAAGCACAGTCCTGGAAAGTAATAGGAAATAAGTGTATGTGTTAAGTGAATGAAAGAGTGAATGAAAATAAAGTCAAAGTGTAAAACATAAGGATTAACAATTTTTCTCCCAAATAAATTATTTATCCTTTCTGAAAATATGTCTAGAAAATATGCTACTTATACTTGGATTATGATTTGACAAAATTTTATAGATATCATGTATTATAGACTATGAAACAGTCCCATAAGCAGTATCTTTAAAAGAAAGAAAGAAGAATTGGTAATGACTAGACTTGAAGGAAAACTGATAAGAGACCTGCCAGGTAAAACAAAAATTATGGTACTCGGGGGGTTAATGGCTTTTATTTGACAGTTGCATTTTGCCTCACTTTAATTGGGTGTACCATTTCTTTGCATTTTACAGTTGACAACTCTTCAAGGACAAATACTGAACATGATGTGGGGAGGAAAAAATAACAGATTGCCAGATAGACTAAAAAACAATTTAGCACTCAGCACGGAAAGAAATGAGAACCCATGTTGAAACATCCCATGTAGACAATGTCATCACAGTGCTTCCAGGTTAAAAAAAGCAAAACCCCCTTAAATGTCTCACTTAGAGAATCAAGGTGAACCAAATCATTTCCCTTGAAACACTGCCAAATATTTGACATAAACTTCAATTTGCAACAACAAGCTTCAAGGCATCAATTAGAAGAGAAATTTTCTTTTAGAAAAATAATCCAGGAAGGAGTCCGCTTAATGTTTTTCTCATAAAGCTCATTTTGTTTAATTGATCTGAGATCCCGTCTGCTTAAAGACAGACTTTCCTATTACTCAAGGTATATCAGTTTCTTTTTCCTGTAGTGTGATCCAAAGAAAACATTATACAGGTACTGTGTGTGTGTGTGTGTGTGTGTGTGTATGTGTGTGTGTGTGTGTTAGGGTACGTGCGTGTGTGCATATGTGTGTGTATACACACACAAATCATTAGAGAATCAAACTCCAGTTTGAGAGGGAGAATTGAAGATTGATAGGTTTTATGGCGATTGTTTTTAAATGCATACAATTTTGCTCACTTTCTTAAATGTCTTGTTACCGATAGCTACATTTAATTCCAGAGTGTTCATTACTATATTGTAACCCTCTTTCTTTATGCTTAACATGCAAATATAATTATATTGAAAATAAGAAATTGTCACATTCTTCTGGTTAACTCTTCAAAAATTCACCAATTGTTGAGGCAGGTTCTCTCCCAAATAGAATGTCAAATACTCACTTAGGGAATTATAGTCACTTACTTTCCACTAATGATGTCAAAGTCTCTGGAATCCCTTCATTCCTAAAAAAACATACACTTTGGAAATTTTACTTTGTCCATTGATTTTTTAAATTTTAATTTTTTAAATGTATCTTTATAGTTGAAAGTACTACAGATGTCCCCTTTGTTTGTTTTTTTCCCATTGACCCTCTCCACTCCATACTTGCCCCTCCCAGGCCTTTACCACTCTATTGTCCCTGGCCATTGATTATGCATATATGCATATAAGTTCCCCAGTTAATCACTTCCCTTCCACCCCTCCCCATCTCCCCCTTTCTTCTGAAATTCATCACTCTGTTCTATACTTCTATGTTGCTGGTTCTATTTTACTCATCAGTTTATACTGTTCATTAGATTCCACATATAAGTGAGATCATGTGATACTTATCTTTCTCTGACTGGTGTTCACTTATTCTTATTTCCAGATTTTCACCTACTATATCAACCCTTGATCTAGTAATGTTAGTAAAATAAGCAAATAAGTTAGTGAAAATAAAAATAAAATAAAAAGGCTCTAAGTTTAGAAAGGATAAAAAAAGGAGTTATACCTTGCAAAATTATTTTATATAATTAGAATAATTTCAGTAGCAGTACTTTACTGTTCTTGCTATTGGGGCAGAAGGGAGAAGAGAATTATAACAACACTATTACAGACATTTTATAAAATAAAAAAGAGGAGGTGGATCTTATTTTGACACAACCAACCATTTAAGTCCGTATGAATTTACTTCACTGGGACATTTGAAATGGCATGTCTCTATTCTTTAAAATTCATTCACTTTACTAAGGTATTTTTCATGCACCTTTTAGGTACTTGGTCTAAGGTGGTAGAAACACAAGATGAGCCTGCATATTGCACAACATAAGAATATAAATTTCGAAGCCATTTCTTTGGTTTACCTCACAGCACCACTTCTTTACCCTTATCAGGCATGTGACTTTGACCAAGTTACTTAAACTTACTTTGCATCAGTTTCTCCATCTGCAAAATTTGAATAATCAGAGTGCTTTCCTTTCAGGATTATTGTAAAGCACAAATGACATTTTACTCATAAGGAGTTTTGAAATGTATGCACGCATTAAAGATTAGCTGTTATCCCTCCTATGACAGAATGTAGAATCAGGGTATTTAGGTACATATTTTATTATACATATTTTATATATACTCTGTAGAAATATCTAGTTCCAATTAAAGCTACTTGCTCCTATATAAATAAAGAATTTTAAAAAGAAGGTGGCCTTTGGTTATGAGAATCATCCAGGCAACCTGGATTGAGTGTGAAAGGAAGTACAATTAATGACTAGGAAACAGTGGACATAGACCAAAACACACCAGGGGAGAGTGATAACCCAAACTGAAGACAATTCTAGCTTTGGTGTTTAATTTTTCAGATGGAAAAGGAATAAGAGAGCTAAGATCAAGAATAACTGGATGGGCCCATGACACAAATAATGGGGTGGTGAGATCCTAGTGCGGGGGGCAGGGAGGGGGGGAAAAGGAGACATATGTAATACTTCCAACAATAAAGAATTATTTTTTTGAAAAGAATAACTGGATGAACCATCTGAGGATCCTGAAATGGATTTTTAAGATATAGCAAAGAATTTAGCAAGGCTGGTATATGGAACTACGGAAATGAAAAATTGAAAGAGCAAAGACTGCAAATGTACACATGGTCTCCAAATGGCACTTTATCTTACAGGTAATGATTTAATAGTTTACATCGTGAGTACGGCATGGTGAAATCTGCATTTAGAAAGATAACTGTAGCTGCTTTGCATGGCTGAGAATGGGAAAACTTGAGTAATGAAAGTGTACTCCAGTAGTATAGGCTGAAAATGATCCAGGGCTGTTAGAATGGAGAGAAGGGGTGGGATTCTGAGTCATTTCAGAAATTGATTTGATAAGATGAATTGAGCAATTTTGTGTATAGTAATTAAGGAGCCCGAGAAAATAAAAATGATTTAAGTTCTAGCTTAAGTAGATGAATGGTGATTAAGATGGAGAACACAGAGTAGAAAAGGTTGGGAGAATATGATGAGGTGTGCCTTAAAGACATTTCTGTGCTTGAGGTGTCTGTAGAGAAAGCCTCCAAGAGATGGTGTGTATGCAACCTTATATTATGATGAGTAAACACTTTGTTATTTGAGCTTTGTTGTGAGAGATTACTATATTGCCTTTATGTTCTGTTAAAGCAAATTAAAATAAGAGGTTAGGGTCTACTCTACAGTACTTGCCCTAAAACAAATACAATTTTGCATTAACTGCCAATTGCTTACACAGTTTTATTTTCCTATAAGAAGAGAAAAAAAAATTAATGAAAATTCTCTTCCACTTGCCACCAAGTATTGACTTGTATTATAGTATATAACTTTCTGTTCTCGTTAAACAGAAAGTGTTAGCTGAATATTTGTTAAATTAAAATTGAATTCCATATATATTCATTGATTAAAATAAATGTTTGAATTAAGGAGAGAACAAAATGGGCAAAACAAGACAGGAGACAGTGACAAATTGCATTTATTTCCATTTTCTCTGAGAAATCCTGAGGTTGTGCTAGATGATGGTTCTGGAAGCCAGGTGGGGTTATAATGAGAGTCAGAACCGTCAATGCTGTGACTGCTGCTCGTGTCATGCCCCAGGGGAAGTGAGTAGGCAGAGAGGTACAGGAAAGAAAGCACCAAGATGGACTTTCCTCACCCTAAATGGTTTGGCTCAGTAGGAAGAGTGCTGGCCTGCAGATTGAAGGGTCCTGGGTTCGATTTTGGACAAGGGTATGTATCTTGATTGCAGGCTTGATCTCCAGCCCTGGTTGGGGCATGTGGGAAGGCAACCAATCAATATGTCTCTCTCACATCGATGTTTCTCCCTGTCTGTCTGTCTGTCTCTCTCTTTCTCACTCTCTCTCTCTCTCTCTCTCTCTCCCTCCCACTATCTCTAAAAATCAATGAAAAAATATTCTCAGGTAAGGATTAACAAAAAACAAACAAAAAATGTGGACTTTCCTTTCTTGATCTTGCACAGTAGCTATGCTGGGAAAATGTTTTCCTTCAAACAAGTTTCTTGGCTCTGAGCTTTAGACAAAGTATCACAATATGTCAATTGTTTTGAATATATGACACTACAGGATGGGTTGAAAGTAGGTATAAATAATAATACAAGAATAAACTCTGGGTTTCACATACTCACAACTGTAAGCATACTTTTTCCCCAGCCTGTATTTATTTCATTAATATAAATACTTGGCATTTTAAAATTATATCTTTAAATTCTGTGTTCAAATACTTAATTCTTTTTCATGACCTTAGTTGAGTTCTTAAAATCTATAATAATAAAAGGGTAATATGCTAATTAGACCGGACAGCCAAATGACCTTCCGGATGTCCTTCCAAACAAAGCCTCAGTGGCAGTTAGGGGCGATCATACAGGCAGGCAGGCAGAGTGGTTAGGGGCTATCAGTTAGGCAGGCAAGCAGTTAGGAGTGATCAGGAAGGCAGGCAGAGTAGTTAGGGACAATCAGGCAGGCAGGTGAATGGTTAGAGGTGATGAGGCAGGCAGGTAGAGTGATTAGGGGTGATGAGGCAGGCAGGCTGAGTGGTTAGGGGCAATCAGGCAGGCAGGCAGTGAGCGGTTAGGAGCCAGCAGTCCCATATTGCAAGAGGGTGCAGACTGGGCTGAGAGACCACCCCCCATGCACGAATTTTGTGCACTAGGCCTCTAGTATTTAAATATTAATCTGATTACCTTTAAACTAATATTGAATTAAAAAATCAGCAATAAGTATAGTTTTTTTACAAGAAGAACAGAAATCATTTTTTGTTTTATAAGGAATTTTACCCCAGTGAATTTTTGTTTTTAATGGGCCCTGTCCATGTGAGATATCTGCTTACTTCCCCTTCTGCTGAGCCACTTGTTTCTGATTCTGATAAGTACAGATGCTAATGCTGACCCCTTGAGAGCAATTCTGCTTCCCAGCGATGACAATATAGATAGGCAGGTGCCCATCTCACCCTTCCCATAATGCTCTTGCTGATGGGACATTTCTAGAAGTAGAGACCAGAAATGATTGTTAAATGCTTAGAAATACATGTCTATTTTTAAAAATTGGCTACACTATAATCTTTCTGCTCTTGCACTCCTAGTTAGCATTAGCAACCCATGCTCTTTTCCTGTGCTCAGCAGAAGCCTATGTCCTCTTTTCCAAGACAAAGTCTGGGCTCAAGAGCATATGCATTTGTCACACCTAAGTCATTTTAAAATGATGTGGGAAAGTATAGGTCTGGCAGAGAGAGTTGTAATTGGGACAGATGTTACTTACCCAAGTCCAGATTGATGCTGGCCACTGACCCAGAATTACTCCATTTATTCCCTAGCTTTGGCTGCTGGTTAAGAAATACCTTTTTGTTATGTGATATGTAAAATACAGCAATTAAGGGAATAGAATTTGGTAGATCTGATACTCAGAGAAGCCTTCCTGAGGCCTGGAAGGCACAGACAAGATAGAGGAAGGAACACACAGAACTTTTTTCTGCTGGGAAATTCTAGCTATCATGCAGCTGCAGAAATGAAGCCATCTTCATAGACTTTTATTGTTTGAAGCATAACAAAATTTCACTATTATCCATTCATTCCTTTCTTTTATAATATTTATCAGATAAAGAAATTTGAAAGCTTTTTAAAAATAAACTGTGAGAACTCTGATTTCTTTGGAAAATGTTGAGGCTTTATTAAAGCAAACAGTTTTTCAAGTATCATCTAGCTTTAAAAACCTTTTTAAACATTAAAGGTCTTAACATATTCACTGAACCTGCACACATTAACAAATGATGTTCTCATATCCTTCTTCAGCTTCTTTATATAGCATCGCCTACTGTGCTAACGGCATAAGCATTTGACTATGGCAAATGCAACTAGACCATGTCAGACAATACACTTGGCAAGACAGAAATAAGCATGGGTCTCATTGCCTCAATATTCAGGCAGCATCCCCTCAAAACAAAATACTTTATGGGGACATTTCATGTGTATTTTATCATATGGAGGGGTCATTTTTGACTCTGATGTTGATGGTTACTCATTAATTCTCCTGATCATTTATATTTTATTTATGAATAATCTCTACATATTTATGAGAAACAACTCAGCAAACCAAATGTAGTCAATACAGGGATACCCACAATTACCACAAATATACTGACTCCGCTGAAGTACTCGTCGGGTATAGATTAAGATACATATATGACCTGAAAACCAACTGCATTTATTTTCTAAAGTTGCTATAATAAATTATCACAAAATTAGTGGCTAAAAACAACACAAATTCATTTCCTTATGATCTATAGAACAGATGTCCAAAATGGATCTCACTGGGCTAAAATCAAGATGTCAGCAGGGCTAAGTTTCCTTCTGAAGGATCAAGAGAAGAAATCTTTTTTTTTTCTTTTCATTTTCTAAATAGAGGCTGCCCACAGTCACTGGTTCCTGGGCCCCGTCCATCTTCAAAGTGAAAAAAGACGTGTTGAGTTTTTCTTGCATTAAATCACACTAACATTGTCTCTACTGCCTCCCTCTTCCATCTTGGAGGACTCTTGGGATTGGTTACTTTGGACCCACCTAGATTATACTGGATAATCTCTGTTTTAAAGTCAGCTGATTAGCAGCCTTAATTGCATCTGAGACATTAGCACTCCTTTGCAATGTAACATAAGTTATTTATGGGAGGTTAGAGCATAGATATTTTTGGGGGTCATTAAACTGCTTATCACCCACTTTAAGGTATTGGGCTCTTCTAACCACAGCTATTGTAGAAGTGTTTTGGGGGATGCCCACCCTAAGCATACCAATTCTCAAATAATATTTTCCCAGCTCTATGGGTCACTGCTAAATGGATCGAGGGTGAGAATCTTACTAAGGAAGGAGCCCATTTACAGATGAGTCAGTAATTTTTAACTTCTGGAAATGAGTACCAGAGATAAGCTAGTGGAGTACAGTATCATTTCGGGGATTTGAATTTAGAGATAAGAGAAGATACCAGTTAACTGTGGATTCAGGAACTACAAGGTTATTCTGATTTAAAATCTAGATTGCAGCAGCGTTTTTTAGCATGTTGAACTTAATTAAGCAAAGGGACTTGATTGATAGAGGGGGTATGGAATTGATATATCAAAAAATAAACAAACCAAAAAATTGTGAGGTAACTTTAGAGACACTTAAACCCATTCCCTTGTTTTTAATGATCTTGACATTTTGAGGAGTGCTGGCTCCATGTTTTGTAGAATGTCCCCAAACTGGTATTTGTCTGATGTTTTCTATTATGATTAAACTAGAGGCCCGGTGCACAAAAATTTGTGAACTGGCGGGGGAGGGAGGGTCCCTCAGCCCAGCTCGCCCCCATCACATACTGGGAGCCCTAGGGGATGTCCTACTACCTGCTCCCTGCTCCCCTTGGGGAGTGGGCCTAAGCCAAAGTCTGGCCTCCCTTTGAGGACTAAAGCCTCTGGTGAGTTATTAGCCCTGGGCCGGGTCCCCCCCAGCTCCCCACCGCTGCCACCATCAATGATCGCTGGCTGGCTCCTCCTTGGCCCAAGCTTAAAGCCTCAGGCTGAGGTCTTAGGCCTGGGCCGCCATCAATGATCGCTGGCTCAATGATCGCTGGCTGGCTCCTCCCCGGCCCAAACCTAAAGCCTCAGGCTGAGGGTTTAGGCCTGGGCTGAGGCACCCCCAGCTCCCCGCCACCAATCGCTGGCTGGCTCCGCCCCAGTTCCCCGCTGCAACTGCCATCAAGGATCCCTGGCTGGCTGGATCGGCCCAAGCCTAAAGCCTCTGGCGGAGGCTTTAGGCTTGGGCCGGAGCACCCCCAGCTCCCTGCCACTGCCGCCATCAAGCATAGCTGGCTGGCTCTGCCTGGTTCCCTGCTGCTGCCGCCATCAATGATCGCTGGATGGCTCCACCCAGGCCCCAGCCTAAAGCTTCAGTCTGAGGCTTGGGGCTGACATATGCAAATTAGCCGCCATCTTGGCTGTCGACTAATTTGCATATCTCACTGATTAGCCAATGAAAAGGGTAGCGGTCGTACGCCAATTACCATCTTTCTCTTTTATTATATAGGATTAATATTGTGGGCTTTGTGGGTGGAAAAACGACAGAGATAAAGTGCTATTTTTATCACATCCTATCAAGGGTATATACTATCAATATGAATTTTCATTGATGATGCTAACCTTAATTACCTGGCTGACGTAGTTTTAATTTTCTCCACTGTAAATACAGAGTGGGGAATTATTCCCCACCTTCTTCAGGGGGTAGGTATCTACATAAATAATTTCAAAATTTTCTGTACCCAACACTTGTCTATTGTCCTTTTACTTATTTATTAAAGCATGTATTTATACCAATACTAGAGGCCCAGTGCATGAATTCATGCACAGGTGGGGTCTGGCCCACCCTCACTGGGGCCAATCAGGCTCAGCCGGTGGGGAAGAGAGGCTACAGGCAGTTGGCCTGCCAGCCCCACCCCTGATCAGGGTGAGAGGGCCAATCAGGAGTGGGGCTGACTGGGAGGAGGGGCCACGGGTGGTTTGCTGGCCAGCACCTCCACATGGCTGAACTCTCGAACTCTGGTCAAGGGGACAATTTGTGTATTAGCCTTTTATTATATAGGATGGACCCAATTATATAAGATATTTATTTTATACTATGGGTTATGATTCAGTTTGGCTCTCTTCTCACTCTTTGCACTTTCAGAAATAAATTTTATGCCCATTGCTTTAACTGCCATCTATATTCAAAAGATTCAAATATATACTTCCTGATTTCTCCAAGCAACCAATTGAAAACTTTCTTATGGATGTCATAAGGGCATCTACGATAGGCCCTAGGTAGGCCTGTTGTATTTAGTCCATTTTAGACCCCTGCTTGTGTAAGCCCACGAACTGGTCATAAATACATGAGTAATTGCAGTGCATACGTAGGCACCAGTGCAGAATTAGAAAGTGTGCATAAAACTTTGTAGTTTGGTCTGAGGGGCATGGCAGGTGATATAAGAAACTTGTTAAACCCTTATTTAATGCATTCTATGTCTTGGCATTACCTGAAGCAGTTATAGAACCACAATCATCAAGAGGACCACATAACTTGAGAGGAAATTAGAAGATTTAAGAAGCTTTGTTTTCAATCCAGTTAAATTTTTATTTTTCTTTTGGGGACTACTAGAAGAATGAGTTTGTTTTAACAATTTGGTCAGCTAGCAAGTAGGTGGGATTCTACTGTCATAATAAACATGACACGTAGGAGGAAATACCTGACTCTGAAGTAGTGGGAATGATTAATTTGTGTATGTGTCTATGCTCAGATGTATACACATGAGTAACAAAATTAATGTGAAGACAACACCCATGTGTCACTTGGTGCATGCTATAAGTAACTTACAATTACTGGCAACATATCTATAAACTTAATCTAAATGGAATTGAAAAGATCTACATCTTCCTTTTGGGAATTCTTGCCTATGAATTATGACTTAAATCTTACATCAGAATAATCAGAAAGAACATAAAAATATAATTTTATTCACTTACTTTCAATTTTTTTAGCAGATAAAGGTGTAAGGAAACTGTTCTGCAGATCAAATTAATGTGCTGCTATCGTTAACTAAAATATGCTGCACAGGAAGATCAGTTATGTTTATCCTGGAACATGCAACATTAACAGGTAGGTGCATAGGTAGCCTAGTATCAGCAGAAGTTTTCTAAATTACTTAAATCACCTATTATCTAAAGAAGGGGGAAAGTGTGTTTTTGACAAATAAAACTATCTGAAGTTTAATCTAAAGCCTAGGTATCATTTATTACAAAAACCCTTTACAAAATGTCATAAGGTTTTAAAAGTGCATTGGAAAATTATAATTCCCCGGAGAACAAATACTGTATAGGGGAAGACAGTGGTCAGCGTGACTTCTGGTAATGTATGCTGGATCAAACGTCTGCATTCCCAGCCAGTTACTGAAGCCAACTCCAATTGACAATCCCAGGGCTGTTTAATTTTTTACCATGGCAATCATCAAGGCTTCTCTCTTCCCTCTCAATTATTTACATTAATAATGGAACCTTTAGCTGTTGTGCTCAAAGTGAAATATTCTTCTCAGAAACAATTTATAGAGCCAAACTTCTTTTCATTGTCAAGTAGAACTTAAGCCACTGACTCACTGTTTTTGTTTTCCCAGATAATATCAAACATGTGTCCCAGATCATATGTAGTGAACCTGCTCCGAAAAGATTCTGACTGCATTTGGTATACCAGCTGCCAGAACCTACATATTTTGATGTTGGCCAGATGTTGGGTATTTGTGCATAAAAATGATGGAAAGAAAATATGCCTCTTTCATAGTCCAAGTTTTCTGCCAGCCATTACTCGTGGAGATATTTTGATATTTTATTTATAGTACAACAGAATCAAATGATTAAATGTGAAGAGTAAACAATCCCACAAAATAGGCTCTTTGTAAGAATTATTGTAAAAGTGAAACAAGCAATATAATTTCTAATCATCTGTGATTGACCTCATCTCACATCTCCAAGTCATCCCTTACAACTCTTCGTTTAAATCTATGTACTCTGTCAAATCTGTGTAGATAATATGGGTCATTTTATCATTTTCATTAGGCTGTTACATAAAATATTTCATAGATATACAAACAAAAAGTGAAAAATTGTTACACTATTGACTGGGCAAAATATAGATGTTCCATTTTAATCCTTTAAATAAAAGTACATATTTTGGCATAAAATATCTGAATATTTCTCATATCTTAATTCAATTAGGTTATTCAGACAGCCCTCTTTATATGATAGAGTTAGCACTTGCATTTAAGACCTGAGGCAAAGTTAATTTTCCTTTCAGATGGTATATAATAAAATCCTGCCAATATTGTCTTTCTCTAAATCCCTTTAGATAAGCAATACTGGGAGCATTTTAAGCTTCTTAAAATACTTGATGGAATGGATGAAACCAAACTCTGAAGTACTAAAGATGGTTAGCACATATTTCAGTTTTAGATAGCACCAAGAAATTAAAAATCAAATGTTGAGTTTGACAGATAGGAACTTCTGAGAAATATGGAGAAAATGTAGACTCATAACTGCATTACATCATTGAATTAAAAATTAAACTCCTAAAATACCTACCTTAATCATTTGTTTCTATATATAATATAGCAAGAGATATGGAAAATGTAGGCCAATCATTGTGGGGTTTTTTTAAGATTTTTAAATTGATTTTTAGAAAGAGAAGAAGAGAGAGGGGGAGCAATAGAAACATTCAAGTGAGAGCAGAACATTGAATGGTTGCCTCATGCTTGCCCCCTACTGGGGATTGAGCCTATAACCCAGGCATGTGCCCTGACCATGAGAAGAACCAGCAACCTTTTGGTGCATGGGAAGATGCCCAAACAACTGAACCACACCAGCCAGGGCAATCGTGTTTTTGACTAAGGAAAGAAATATGTCAACTGGGTCAGAATTAAGTAGTTATTGTATTTAAAAATAAAATAAAAATTACATATTTGTCTGCACAGAAATTTTAACATAATTTTAAAACAGGGAAATGCAGAATTCATACACACACAAATAGGGAGTGTTTGAAATATGAGTACACATTGTTATAGAAAACTAATTGGCATTCATTGGTCAATAAAAGTGAGCAATGTTATGAATACATTGCATTCTAGATAAGAGGCCTGCTGATTTTGTCCATTCTAGATAGTACATCCTAAACATAAAAAAACAACAACAACAATTACTTAAAGTATAGAGTTCATTAGGATTAGTCCTGTAGGATTACTGTTTTGGCATTGAACAATTCACTCACAAAGGCTGCTGCATTATTCTGGCTAGAGATATTTGAAACAAGCATATATTTTATAGAACCTTGCGCCATATAATTGTGGGAGGTGCTTCTGAGATCTACCATTTTGCCAGCTGTTCAGAAGACTTGTGATTAGGTAAGGAATCTAATGCAACCTATTCAAGTTCTCATCCAGAGCACTAAGAAGAAAATTCTTTCATGGAGACTGCAACAGAAAGGATACATGGCTGTCATAACAACAGACAGGCTAGATTTAAGACACCATATGGAATGAAGGTTTATCATAATGGTAAGCCATAGCATGTAACATGAGGAGAATTCAATTTTGCTTGCACAGGTCCAGGAAGATATTATACACAAAATAAGCTATAAATATTAGGAATACCAATAAGTTGCAAAATCCTTGCATTCCCATGAAAAGGCTTAAAGCCTGGAACACTGGCCCATTTTTAAATGAATGAATGAAATAATAAAATAAAATAATTTTTGTAAGAAATGCATATTTTGTATTATTGCTCTTAGCATCATAAATGAGGAGAAAATGCAAAGTAATTACACCTACCAGGGAATAATTTTCATCCTAATTGTTTAATACACTAAAAGTTTTAAACTATGTGAACTTTCTCTATCTGACATCTCTACCATTAGTTCAAAACTTCTGGGTGAGGTTAGGTGCTCTGAAAATATTTTCAATTAGCATGAAGATAAAATATGTTTTATGATTAAAACTGTGGCAAATAAATATGTATAATCCACAAGCAATCATATTTTGTTAATCATCCCCTCATAGAATTATCTGGGAATTTAATAAGAGCTCTTTGTTGTGTGATTCTCTCATTCAGCTCAATTATGTATAATTTCTACTTCATGGCAGCAAATTCTAGAATAGGATCAATGGTGAATTCCTAAAAAAAAAACATTCCAGGAATGTTCAATGTTGGAGCATTTTAATACCAAAATAGATTTTTACTATAAATTTAAATTAATATGTATACTCTATCAATCATTACTCAGAATGTTAGCTATAAACCACTCTTACATAACAACAAAACCAGTAAATATGTTGGAAATTTTCCAACTGTGTTAATTTTCTGCATTGCTTGAAAGCATGGTTTTTATTTTGGTAATACTTACCATCGTTTGAATGGTTGAATAACTCAACCAAAATTGTATAGTAAAACCTCTACATTTTAGAAAGCTGAATTCAAAACAAGGATCCAGATTCCTTAAGTGCTTATTCCCTTACAGGTGCTTTTATTGCAATTATTGTAATGCTACCTATCATATTCAATTTAGGGAAAATTTCAGAGAACAGTAGGGTTTACAATTTGATGTAATCAGGGGTAAAAACTACAGAAGTCAACAAAAATTGTCTCACGGCGCTTCTAAGAATAGGATTAAAGGATATATTTTCTACTTGGCCAAATAATGAACTCTTTCAGAAAAGAAAGCTGTAAATTTCAATTATAAGTGAAATAGCAGTGTAAAATGTCTCTTTAAGTCATTTGAGAAGAGGCATCTGGCTTTTGATGTAAGGAGGAAAGTAGCATAAATAATCCTCCCTATTCATGCTTGGAAGAGGCCTGAGAAGCATGTTACTGAACAAGAAAGAATTACAAATTAAATTATATAATTCTCCTATTTTTTTCTCTCATGTACTCCATGGCCTTCAAAAGACTGGTAAAGTGGTAACATGATAGAATTGACAAGACTACATAAATGGTTGAATGTGGGGTCAAAAGAAGGAGGGCTTGAATGTAATAGCTGTGATATTTAGTTTAAGGTGACAGGTGTGTGTGCGCGCACACAAGAGCTAGTGGTCTAAAGGCCCATGTATAAAAATACGGTTAGAAATAAAAGGTGTGAATTTGTAGTTAATGCAGTAGCATTTGAGAATATGGCAATAAGGCTCAGAATAGAAACAAGGGCTAAATATATACATTTACAAGAAAATCATTCACAAAACAAATTAAAGCTATAGTTTTTGGATACGTTTTCTAAGGGGGATATTTTAAAAGGAATATAAAATAAATCTTAAGTTATATATTTGAGGATATCTACATTTAGGGCATTTAAAGCTAAGGGGAGAGCAGAGATATATACATAGAAAAAGTAGTTAATAATTGAGGAAAAAATAGGAGAAGCCAATGGAAGATACAACTGTGGGGAAATATTCCAGAAATGGAATGGGTAATCAATAAAAGGCTGAGAGATGGATCAAGAGGATGAGAGGAACTGAAGACAAATAATGGGAACATCAATCATGAATCAATATGCTAAAGGAGACATGAAGAGAGTAAGCCATGGCATGAGTAGACTACTAGTTACTCTGATAATGGACTGTGGCAGATGCAGATTAATAAACACTGGGACATGTGAGGTGAAAAGAAAATTTGAATGCACTCAGTTTTGTCCTTGTAGGAAGACTGAAAAGTAGAAAAGATTTGGAAAGGTGACATGAAAACATAAGCAGGAGTTAGTTGGAAAGGACAGGAAACTTCTAAATGAAGTCGAAGAACATATGAATGCGGTGAGAATTTACATTGGTTCACACACACAAAAAAATTTCTTGAACTATACTGGGAAAAGGTATAAGAAACATGAGACAAGTATAATGGGAGGCTAGAAGCACAAGAAAATAGAAATCTTAGTAAAACAGTCAACAAAATTGCTACCAGAAGTATAAAGCACACTGTAGAAAGGACAACAGTGGAGGGGGATAATCAACCCCCAAGGCCACAGCAGCAGTTCAGCAATAGAGTAGGTCCTGGATTATGGCATTGATTTTTTCCGCCACTTATTCATTAAGCATTAACTTTGGATCACAAACAAAACACTAAATACTGTGACAAAGGCTCTTTACCAATGGTCTTCTCCTATCTGGTGAAGGGAAGCACTGAGTCCCCACCAAAGAACCACTTCAATTTTTTTTTTTCCTTTTTTTCTTTTCATATGTGGATCCAATTGAATTTCAAAAAACTAAAACATAGTAACTAGGTCATTTCCACCCCCAGTTTATAATAAGAGGAAAACATCTAATAGATTTTTCTTGGGGTAGAGGTCTAACTTTCTATTACAGACAGTCACATACTTCTGAACTGATAGAATTTTCTAAAATTTAGAAGTAATTTCATTCATACATCTACAATTGTAATTTTCTTAAAATGCCTGAGGGGAAAAACCAGGAAATATCTTTGTTGTTGTTGTTTTTTCTGACAGACTATTTTACTTTTATTGGCTTCATGATTTGGGGAATATTGGATAACAAGGCAAAACTCAAAGGGGTGAACTTATTACTCTCATTTATTTTGCTCCAGGCTTAGAGAGAGTTGAAACATTTATCTCTGTAGTGTATCTTCTACACACACTCCTACCATGGGCACATGTAAAAAGATTCACATTTCAAAAGAAAAGTTTTACTAAATCTCTAGGGCTCAGTCTTTTTAAATTATTATAAACAATAGTGATAAATAGACTGATCGAGTGGAAGACAGAAATTATAAATCCTCTGAAAATAGTTACTAAAATTAATTTTTAAAATCAGCTTTAAGCTCGGCTGATGTTGCTCAATGGTTGAGCGTCAACCTATGAACTAGGAGGTCATGGTTCCATTCCCTGTCAGGGCACATGTCCAAGTTGTGGGTTCAATTTCCATTAGGGGGCATGCAGGAGGCAGCCAATCAGTGATTCTCTTTCTCATCATTGATGTTGCTATCTCTTTCTCCTTCCTTCCTTTCTCTGAAATCAATAAAAACATAGTTTTAAAGAATCAGTTTTAAGATTGCTCATAGCAATAATCAGAGTTTAGAACTGAAACGTTACTTTAAAATGTTATAGATTAGGAAACAAGGATGAGAAAAAATAAGCCATACACTAATTCCTAAAAAAAAAAATTATACTAAAATCCAAATCTTCAGTTTCCCAGAAAAAGGCTCTTTCAATAATTTCCCAAAACTGGTGATAAAATTCATGTAATAATAACAGCAACATATAATAAATGTTACAATAAATGTTATCAACCTAATTGTGAACCATCTTAATGAATAAAGTAAAAATATACAGTAGTAATAGTGTTTATGCAAACTAGAACCAATTTCCAATATTTCTATTTATTTTTTATTAAATTAATTGGGTAGCATTGTTTAATAAGATTATATAGATTTCAAGTGTACATTTCTATGATACATAATCTGTATGTTGCATTGTGTGCCCACCACTCATAACAAATCATCTTCCCTCTCTGCTGTTCAATCGATTTGCATATTAAGGTTTTATTATATAGGATTATGCTTTGATTGTTTGAAAAGCCGACCAGTGAACCAGACATTTAGCATATTAGGCTTTTATTTTATAGGATATGAGTGAAATCATATGGTTCTTAACTTTTTCTGAATGACTTATTTCATTTAGAATAATATTCTCAAGGTCCATCCATATTGTTGCAAATGGAAATATTTCATCTTTTCTTATGGCTTAGTAGTATTTTATAGTATATATGCACCACATCTTCTTTATTCAATCCTCTAATGAAGTATACATTGGTTGTCTCCATGTCTTGGTTGTCACTGTAAATAATGTTGCAATGAATACAGGGCTACATATATCTTTGTGAATAAATGTTTTCTAATTTTTATGTTAGAAACCCATAAAATGAATTGCTCACTCATATGGTAACTCTATTCTTAATTTATTGAGGTACTGCCATAATACTGTTTTCCCTAGTAGCTGTGCCAGTTTACATTCCTACCAGCAATGAATGAGGATTCCTTTTTCTCCACGACCTTCCCAGCAGTTATGATTACCTATCTTGTTGATAATAGCCATTCTAACAGGTATGAGGTTGTATGTCATTATAATTTTGACTTGCATTTCCCTAATAGCTAGTGAAGTGGAACATCTTTTCATATACCTGTTGGCCATTTTTATGTCTTCTCTGGAAAGGTGTCTGTTCGGGTCCTCTGCCAATTTTTTAACTAGATTATTTGGTGTTGAGTTGTATAAGTTCTTTATATATTTTGGATATTAACCCCTCATCCAATATTTTTAACTTTTGTTTTTGTTATTTTTGTCCTTATTAACTGCATGATTTCTTAGAGTGTCCCAAAAGCTTATCAATTTGAATCTATTTTAATTGCTGTATGTTATTTGAGTACTAGAATTTTATTTTGTATTTTATATGACTACTATATCAAAGCTAGTTAAATTATCCAAGAGATACTAAATTATAGAATTCATTAATTTTTACCAAACTGTTTTATAAGTCATAATATTTTACAAAAACAGAATATTTCTAATCATCATATTAATAAAGACAATACACATATCAATAATCATCCAATCACCCATACTAGAAATGAAAAGGATCTCAGTGTTTAATTACTCAACATTCTCATTTTAGAGTTATGACAATTGAAGGGAGTTTGAATTGTTGCCCAGGCCAATCAGCAGACAGGTATCATTAGTTGAGATTAGAATCCAAGCTTTGTAATTTCTCCGTTATTGCTTTCCAAAAACAACAACAACAACATGTATGCCAAACTTGAAAGCCTTCACTTTTGCTATAATTTCCATGTAATTTTATTATTTCTCTGCTATAGGGAAACAGAATAAATCTTTAGTAAGCTGCTCAAATGTCTCAGGCTCTGTGTTTATGCTTATTATTATTACTATTTCTTAAATAAGTCACTAATAAACTTCTATTCCATTTTCTAGTCACGAAGACAGAGATTCATATTACTAGCCCCAATTTCTTATTTTTTAGCTCTATTTTCTTTCAGCCATTATAATTTCTTCAATTTTGTTCTCTCTACTTTCCAATGGCATAGATCTTCATTAGAAAAGGTGCACAAATCGTACTGTTCTTTATTTCTTGAAACAACATATTATAGAGCAATATTATGTTGATACTGAGTTCTGAAACTCTCATCCTAGATAATGTGTGCAAATTAAATCAGAAACACAGATAACTTGTCTTCATCATTGGATAACAAACCAATGATAGGCAAAGATTTTACCGATATGAACCAATGACTCATCCTTAAGTAAAATAAGCTGACTTTTCCTTATGGCACTTTTTGTATTTCTGAAACATTTAGTTTGATACTTGATGGCATTTTATTGATAGGACATCCTCAAATATTACTTTGTATATAGGGAGAGACTCATTTAACAGACAAATTAACCAACACAAATAAATTACATACATTCTTGGGGTCAAAATCAATTTTAAACTCTTCAGAAAAAAACACACAAAAATCCAAAGGCTTTTGTGTCTTTTAACAATTGTTTACTCGATAATCTAATGAGAGATGAATAAAGATACACAAGCTTGAGTTTATAGTTTTAGATCAAATGGAATGATGCATGATGCTTTCTATACAGTCAGCTACATGTTATCAAAATCGTCTATATAATAAAGAGGGAATATGCTAATTGATTCTAATAGTGTCCCAGTGACGACTGGTGACCAGTCAACAGGCAGCACCTTCTGGGCGGGGACGGGGACTTCTGCTCCCAGCACAGGTAGGTGCGCCAGGCCTGCCCAGCACTCCTGTCATGCTGCCTCAGAGGTGGAGGCTGCTCCCAAGGGAGGCATCCACAGGCAGGAGCTGCTGGGCAGGGACAGGGGTGGGGACTTCCGCCCCCAGTGCAGGCATGCGCAGGCCTGCCCAGCACTGAGGTGACGCTGCCTGTCTGCGTCCCTGGCCAGGGACTTGACATTGCCTGTCTGTTGTTATATCACTTTGTTATTGTTTATTCATTAATAAATAAACTATTTTAATATATATTTTAAATACTATTTTAATATATATTTTACTGATTTTCTTTCATCTCTGATACTTCTATTATAGCAATATTAAAATATTTCCTCTACTTAATTCCCTTTTAATGTGCATGAATTTCATGCACCAGACCACTAGTTACTACTAAAAGAAATGAAATAGTTCAAATGTAACAGCACTCGCTGGGATACAGTATATTCTCTGAATATTGGTCTACAAATTTTTCTAAGGAAATAATAAAACAAAGTTGTCAATTAACTGATTTTTAAGAAGGTAAGTTAAGTATTTTCTTTTCCATTTTGTCTCTCTGCCTCTCTCTCACAATTTCATCTTTCCATCTCTGTATATCTATATATCTATCTTTACTTCTGTGGCTCTCAGATACCATCTTTTTCTTATCCATCAGGGATTTGATACTCTAGCTTGAGATAGAATTCTCAAGATGAAAGTACTGTTTATGACTACAAGCAACAAAATATAGGATAGCAGATCTGGGATAGATTGACAATCAAAATAACAACTATTATCTTCTAAAGCTGTTTTCTTCTACTTAAAGGGCAGTGCATATTATAGAAAAAAAACATATGAGTCATTCTTTAAAGTATGGCTCATTTGGATAAATATTTTGTTATGGTGATTGTTGCAAACATAAGCATATTGCCTTTGGTTCTTTGAAATGAAAGCAGCTTCATTTTACTTAAGAAGGCAATGTGAACACATTGAAATTGGCAGCTTTTGAAACCATGTGTAGTTAAATATTTCTTCCAGGGAGAAAAGACTAGTTACTAATCTCCATTTCCACTATAATAATCTTAAGTCTGGATTTCCTACCTCACATTCTTAGTACAAAACCCTATTTGTGTCATCTGTACCTCATCCATACATTCTATTCAGATTCACCAGAATAATCACTTTCAAACTTTATAGTGATCATAGTTCCCTCATTCACAAACTTCCTTTCATATGTAACAGGTTAGCAAATAAATTATAAATGCATTAGTTTGACATTTGCTGGATTAAAATATACTGTCTTGGCAAAAAACAATCCTCTTCATTTCAGACATGAAAGTCTATAAAATAAATGTGAGGAAGTAAAAATTGAACATTTATTCTACTACCTCTGAATGCTATATGGCATACCATTTTATTAGATTGGATCATAAAAAAATAGCTATAGTGATCATTAGCTTTCTTGTTTCTCTCCTTGCATTTTCTTTTTTCAGGAAACATTGCTCCCTTATGCTCCCTCCTTGCACAGAATTCTAGTTTTTGGATCAGAGTACACTATACTAGTATTTCTAAACACAAACACTGGCTAAGGTAGGTATACTGGTTCTTCTCCGGCAAGTTTGCCAGAGCTATAGAGAAAAAGACATTTACCTTCTGAGTTCACAGACACTAGGAAGCCTGTAAATACAGAAGCCATCTCCACCAATACATGAAAAAAGGAAAGAGCTTACTTGAAATAAGGAAAAAGAGCCAAAAGAAGAGAGGAAAAAAACATTTCCAATAACTGAGCAACAGGACTCAGTTGGGTCTGAAACCATTTACCTGAGTTGAAATTAAAAAACAAAAAACACAGTTTGAAGTTTTTATTATTTATAACTATCAGGCTCTGAATAAATACTGTTATTAAATATCTGCTTATGGTGATCTGATTAAAGGTGTTATAAATCATTCAAGAATCTTTTGAAGTACCTTTAAATAATATAAATTTATAGTAAACAATACTTAATTTACTATATATAAAGCAAATTTAAGTAAATAGAATCCTAAAAATAAAGTTGTAACAGAAGTACCCATTTAACAAATTTGTTTATTTAATTTTTATTGTAATACTATGTACTTAAGTTTTTATTTATATTTTATTTTGTATTAATTATTTTAAATTAATAGCGTCTTCTATCACATGTCTAAATTATTTTTTAAATGTAAAAAAGATCATTAATTCCTTCTAAACCAGCCCTCAACTATGTCCATTTTCATTCTATCAAACAAGTCACAGGACACTAAAATATGTTCTTTTGTAGATTTTTATGTATTTTTCTTATATATGTTTCCAATTATTTTTATCTAAATACAACAAATATATATCCTCTTCCAAACCCATCTGTATTACTTGGAACAATGAAGATAAATTTTTAAAAAAAGGATTTACACAGAAGAAGCCACACCGAGACTAATAGATGGGTCAGAGACACAGAAGTGGCTGGTCCCATACCCATGTGTGGCAATTAAAAATTGGGAGGGATATCTCAGCTGCAGAAGTTCTGCTCAAGGGCAAAAGGTCCCAGCCTCACACCAGGCCATCAAGATGAGAGTGCTAGTATTGAGAAGAGAAATCCCTATAACTTCTGGCTGTAAAATCCTCAGTGGAGATTGTGGTTGAGTCAGATGAGGGCTATTAGAGTCTCAAGTGTTCCTGTTAAAGGGCCCGTCCATGAACTTATTTGGACTCATTCATTCCAGTGCTGGGGTAGCAGTTCAAAATGTGCTAGGGACATATGGGGAGTAACTGAAATGTCTGGCATGAGGGTAAGGACTAGAAGGGCAGCTATCTCCAAGATAGATGTGCTGGCAGAGTATAGTGCCTTTGACAAGGCTTTCCCCCACAGAACCAGTAGGCAGGCACCATAGCTGAGTTCCATCAACCTGGCAAACATTGTTCCCTCTGTCCTAGTGACTCCCTGAGATCCTGCCTCTCCCAACCTAAGCCATTTCCAGTGGCTTTTCAATACAAACAGCCTGTCTTGGCTCATGCTGCAGACTTTCCTAAAATCTCTCAAACAAGTAGCCTCTGGTCTCAGCATGCCTCATACCTTGTTGTTTCACAGCTTGGCTTCTCCTGGGCACCTCCAAGCCCGGCACACATAGCAGCCATCTGCAGATCATTTTATAGCTCATGCTAGGCGGCCCCCAGACAGAGCACAGGCAGCAGCTAACCTTGGCCTACAATTCTAGGAGGCCCCAAAGTCAGCACATAGTAGACAACCTCAAATCATGCTGAAGCAACACCCAACCATCTCCATGAGTGGCACATTCAAGGGGCAGACTCAATGAGCAACAGAACCAGACTAAAGTGACTGCTGCTCTGTGGTGTTGGCCACTGCACAGCAGATCGTCCACAGTAGTCACAGCCAGTCCTTGTGGCATATCAACCTGGGGGTAAATCATTCCCGTTAATGTGCCAACAGCAATCAAAGCTCAATTACTACAGGAAGATTCACACAGCCCACACAAGAGGCACACATGGAGCACCAAGCTCAGGTGACCAAGAAGGCTATGCCAGTGGCCCTACAGGACACCTGCAATATAAGGCCACTCTACCAATCCCTCAAGACGTAGGAGCTCTACCTATTACATAGAAACAAACATAGGGGAGAAACAAAGAACCCCCAAGTAAAAGAATAAGACAGCCCTAACCGGCTGTTTGGCTCAGTGGATAGAGCGTCAGCCTGTGAACTGAAAGGTCCCAGGTTTGATTCCAGTCAAGGGCATGTACCTTGGTTGCGGGCACATACCCAGTAGGGAGTGTGCAGGAGGCAACTGATTGATGTTTCTCTCTCATTGATGTTTATAACTCTCTATCCCTCTCCCTTCCTCTCTGTAAAAAATCAATAAAATATATTAAAAAAGAACAAAACAAAACTTAAGGAAAGAACTAAACATAAATGGAAACAAGCAATCTACCAGATACAGAGTTCAAAACACTGGTTATAAGGATGCTCAATGAACTCAGAGGAAGAGCAGATTAACTTAGTGAGAACTTCAACAAATAGGGACTTGTATGCATTCATATAAGCCAAACCAATGGACAAAGACACTAGGGGGGTGAGTGCATGAGTGGGGGGGAGGGGAGGGACAATGGGGGGATAAGGACACATATGTTATACCTTAATCAATAAAGAAAAAATAAAATAAATAAGTAAAAATGGAGATAGAAAACATAAAAAAGAGCCAGTTAGAAATGAAGAATATAATAACTGAAATTAAAAAAAATGCATTACAGAACATCATCAGCAATTTTGAGGATAAGAAAGCAAAATAATACCCAATTAGAACAGTAAAAAGAGATAAGAATCCAAAAAATGAAGATAGTTTAAGGAGGCTCTGGGAAAACTTGAGCCTCTGGGACAAGCATATCAGCATTCACACCATGGGTGCCAGAAGGAGAAGAGAGAGCAAGAACCTATTTGAAAAATGATGACAAAACTTCTTTAACCTGGTGAAGGTAATAGTTATACAAGTCTAGGAAGCGCAGAGAGTCCCAAACAAGATGAACCCAAAGAGTCCCACACTAATACACATTGTAATTAAAATGCAAAAGGTTAAAGACAGAGAATCTTAAAAGCAACAAGAGAAAACCAATGTTACCTACATCGGAGATCCCATAAGACTGTCAGTAGATTTCTCAACAGAAACTTTGCAGGCCAGAAGGGAGCTGCAAGAA
>NW_006383008.1:4826431-4845797 GCF_000327345.1 Myotis davidii
GCTTTAACCTGGTGAAGGTAATAGTTATACAAGTCTAGGAAGCGCAGAGAGTCCCAAACAAGATGAACCCAAAGAGTTCCACCAAAACACACCTTACTTAAATGACAAAAATTAAAGATACAGAAAGAATCTTAAAAGCAGCAAGAGAAAAGCAGGTAGTTACCTATAAGGCTTCTCATAAAACTGTCAGTTGATTTCTCAACAGAAACGTTTCAGGTCAGAAGAGATTGGCATGAAATATGCAAAGTGATGAAGAGCAAGAATCTATAATAGTTAGGATCAAAGGACAGACAAGAGCTTTCCAGACAAGAAAAACTAAAGGAGTTTACCATCACCAAACCAATATTAGAAGAAATGTTAAAGGGTCTTATTTAAGAAAAAGAAGAAAAAAGATGACAAATAATCCTTCCCTCATTTTGACACTTAATATATCTTTCTCTGAGTCTGTTTACATTTACACTTTGAATGGCAAGATTAGAGCATAAAAGTGACTGAAAGGAAGAAGCATGCCCAAAGAGTACAGGCAAAGTCAAAATTATAATAAAATTTCAATTGCAGCTAGTTTTTTTTTTTCTTGGCTTAATAAGGACTGTCAACTATGAAAAGTTCACAGAGTTAACACAGTGCATTTCAAGATGATACCACACAGAAATTTTATTGAGCTTAAATATGAGTAAATGCTCATATTTTTGTTAGGATATTAAAAGCCAACAAACAAACCACAGTACAAGCAAAGTAAACATTGGCTAGAGTAAAGGAGAAAACAGCCTTTGGCTTGTTGTAAGAATAGATCTGGCATAAATTCTGGGACATGTACATTCAAAGAAGAGAATTTAGAACACAGGTTACATACATTTGGAAGTCAAAACACAGATTTCTATTGCCATCAAGTCATCTGTTATATAAACTTGAGATCTAAAAGCCACTCACCAGAAACTTACCTGAAGCATTACTTTAAATTGGATAACATTTCAGTTCATAGGCTTTTGCCTCTAAAATTACTTAAAGGAAGCTCTGAATTTGGACACATTTCCAGATGCCGGGGGGTGGGGGGAGGGGTGGTGTCAGGAAAATATGATCAATCAATCAATGCATATATGAGCTATACTCATATTAAAACCATGTATTCAAATTGACACTGCAGGTATAGAAGGCTATCGATGTGCATAAACTTCCATCTATACAAGGAGTCAGCTAACTATGGAATACTATCTGTTTTGTAAAATAAAGTGTTATTGACAAGTGGCCATGCATGTTTACTTACGTATTGCTTTTGTGCTACAACAGCAGAGTTGAGTAGTTGTGACAGACATTATGTGGCCTGCAAAGCTAAAAATATTTACTATGTCCCCCTTTTACAGAAATATTTTGTTGACCTCTGGTCTGTGCTGGTTTTTATAAGCATAGCTTTTTAAAGATTAAAGAAACCTTCATTTGCTAGAATGTCTTTCCCCAACCTTTATTGGATTTTTTGCTGATACTCAGAGGCAGCGGTGTCTCTCAATGCAATAATGTATGCATGATTACACTATTATTGACCATTCCAACAATGTTTTCCAAAGCCTACTGAAATCAGTCACAGAAAAGAAAGTTCTTTAGTCTCTTCTGTATTGTATAATCGGTCCTAACTTTTATAGAAGTAATTTAATTATATTATAAGCTATATTGCTAAATGTTATTTTTGGTTAGAAAAAATGTTTAAACATTTTCTTGCAAGAATTTATGTAATTTCTAATGGAATCGGGATGGAGTGGGTCCATTTAAAAACAATGTTAGATCAGTACTAGCTTAAGCAAGACGTAAGTGTTTTAGAAGGGTAATACACATTTTAAAATATCAAAGGAAGATCTAAATAACCAGAGCATGTGAACAATGTAAATAAAGACATTCCTGGGGACCTCGGCAGTGAAATTTTATGAGCCCTTCCATCAGGACATTGCTATTGAAAAACCATTCCACTTGCACTTTCTCCTTGAGTCTCCATTCGAGACTCAAATCCATGAGACACAGTTAGTTACCTAGCTCAGGTCTTACATTCAACCAGACAGACAAAAGTTTATGTTCCACAACTGATAGCCCCACAAAAGTCACAGGGAAGAGGCATTTTTAAAGCATGGAATGTTATGAAGAACTAAACAAAAGATTTTCATGAAGGTATTTTAGGCAAAAGGGAAAACATGCCCACAACTGTAGTTGAGTGAAAACATATGATACACTCTGACATCAATGAGGAATACTTTTAGGCTAGAACTACAGATATTTAGAAATTGAAAGGTAAAGAATACATAAGATAGAATTTTATCTAGAAGATAGGTCAGGACTTTGTGGACCACATAGTCCCTATTACAAGTACTATTGTAGTGTGATAGCAGCCAGAGCAACATGTAAGCCAATGAGTATGGGTGAGTTTCAACAGGACATTATTTATAAAAACAAGTGCTATATTTGCCTGCACACTATAGTTTGCTGACTTTTGTTCATGGTCCATAGTTGCCAAAGGAAATAATTTAATTAGATTAGAAGTGGTGTGTGCTAAATATGTCAGAAGTTATATAAGATGAAAAACTAGAATGTAGAAAAAAAGACTTTCATTTGCATATATTTTCATATCTTTAAAAAATTACTGTTATTTATGTATATTATATAGACTACATTTATAGACTAATATATGACTATAATTTAATTATAAATACATATATTGCAAGTGCTTGCTCAATATTGGTGTACTAATATGGGTATAAGACACACACACACACACACACACATATATATATATATCCTATATAATAAAGATGTAACATGCAAATGTTCATTATGCCATGAAGCATAACGACCAACTGCGTAACGACCGGATCATGGATCAGCAGGAGAGTGGGGCAGCAAGCTACAAGCGGGCGGTGGAGAGCTATAGGAAGGGGCAGGGAGCAAGCTATGACTGGGGGAAAAGGGGGTGGAGGGAGCTACAGGAGGGCGGGGCAGCGGGTGGAGAGCTACAGGAGGGCGGCAGCAAGCTACTGGCTACAAGTGAGCAGTGGAGAGCTACAGAAGGGGGCATGGCAGCAAGCTATGAAGGGGGTTGGGGGAGCTACAGGAAGGTGGGGCAGCGGGCAGAGAACTACTAGAGGGTGGCAGTGAGCTACTGGTGAGCTACTGGTGCACGGATTCATTGCGCAGGGCTAATGGGTCCAGGCTGGCCGGAGCCTGCCAGCTGCCAGACAGGGCCTGCCAACTACTGGACAGGGCCTGCCAGTTGCCAGATAGAGCCAACTCCCAGACGGGGCCTGCTAGACAGGGGAGGGACTGCAGAAGACTTGCCAGCCAGGGGGAGGGAATGGGGGAGTTTGGCTAGCCATGGGAGGTTGACTGTGGGAGCACACTGATCACCATTGGGCAGCTCCTGAATTGAGTGTCTGTCCCCTTGTGGTCAGTGTGCATCATAACGACTGGTCGACCAGTCATTCTGGTCATTCGGTCGTAATGGTCACTTGGGCTTTTATATATATAGATACACATATACATACAACTGTTCTAGTCAATATGGAATAATAATTGCAATTTTTAAAAAAATTAGTGAAGGAACCTAATTTTGTTTTATTTTTAAAAGGATGTTTTTGTGAGCTACATTTTTATTACATTTAACTTTTCTACCAGGTATGCAGTTGTCATTTTCATTTTAATTCAGAATGTTTCTTAATTTTTCTTTGACTATCTTATTTTTATCAAATATAATGTTGCCTGATATTTGTCCTAAAGAGAAGCTATAAAAAGCATCAGTATTACAGAAAGAAATAATACAAAAAATAATAATTTTTAATAACTTATTAAAATCTTGTTGCACCAAAATAATTAGTATAATTTTTGCTTTTGCTTGGAGAAAACACCATTCAATAGAACAAGTCTAATCCGTATGATAGAAAGGATGAAGTAATTAAATGCAAAATACAGATCTACTACTGCCAAAGGAATATTAAAAAGGGTAACATAGACCATGTAATGATTTAATACAATGGATAAAGTGCATTTTTAAAATTTAGATAAGGAATTCCCCCTGTCTGAGAATGTGAAACACATTTGAAAATTAATATAGTAAAACAAAGACAACAGGAAAAACTCATCAGGCTGAAAGTTGCAAGAACAAGGAAACAGAGAAATCCATTATGGTTTTAACACAAGAGGGTATAGTTCCTAGAAAATAATGGAAGAAAAATATCTTCTGCAGATGTTATTGGGAAAGGCTTGTTCACAAAGGGGGAAAAAGTCAAGCATTCACGTTTTAATAGTATTTGAATTTAAACAAAGAAAATAACCAAATCCCAGCAAAGATGACCTACAGAAAGAATACAGCAGTACAGAAAGAGAAAAATGGGACACAAATAGGATGAGTACAGATAGTATCTTTTTAGCCATCACATAAGGTGCTTAAAAAATTCAGTATCCTCATGGGTGACCCATCTTGCACTCTGTTCTTAATATCACTGCCACTTCATCTCAGGCTCAAACCTCTGTGGTATCATATCACCTCTTGATATTAGTGTAACTAAATCAACTAAAAATTTTATTCCAACTAAAAATTATTGTCATCTACTTGCTCATTTGCTCAGTCTTTCTCTGCAATAATTCTTTCTATCTCATTTAGAACTAAAATCAATAGACTCTAATAAATTGTATTATCAATTATTAATCACCATAATAGATTGGATTCTTGGATTCATCAAAACAATCAGTCTTTTGCACACTCAACAATTTGCCTAAAAAATAACAAATTATCAATTATCAATCAAGGTTTTATTAATAATTGTGTGTATCACTGTCACAACCCCATGGTCTGATCTTTTATGCTAAATTGTATAGAATGGATGAATGATATTTTTCAGATGTAGAAGAGAACAGTGAATATTGGTAGGCAGATTTCTGGAGGAAGTATGACTTGATCTAGAATTTTATAATGTACTAGTGATCCAGTGCACAGATTCATGCACATTAAAAAGAAATTAATTAGAAGGTGGCCAGTAGGGCAGGACTGGACAGGACAGGCTGGACACACCCTGGAGCCAACCTCCCGCAGTCCTTCCCCAGAGTCTGCGGAGTGAGCGGGGTCCCTCAGGCAGGTGGAGTCCCTCAGTCTAGCGTGCAGGGATCAGGCTGAAACCAGCTCTCCAACATCCCCCAAGGGATCTCGGAGTACAAGAGGGCACTTTGCAAAGTTGCTGTCCTACAGGGTGTAGAACACAAACACAAGTGTGCAGTAAACCAGAGTTGGGGTTGACAGTGCCCCAGCAACAATATAACCTATGGTTGAGGGTGGAATTGCATGGCCCTGTGAGGAATTGGGCTCCCTCCTTTCTGGTTTTGAGGTGCATCATCCAAGAACTGCCGCTGACAAGTCACTGTAGCTCAGCTGCTCCTGCATTGAGCATCTGTGTTCCCTGGTGGTCAGTGCGAGTCATACTGACTGGTCAGACAGTTGGACACTTAGCATATTAGCCTTTTATTTATAGAGATAAGAATTAGATGGATCACAAAGCATTTGCAGGAGGGAGGCTCTGATAAGAAAAATGGAATAACTAAAATATGAGTTTAGCTGTAACTAATAAGTATAAGGGATTATGATTAAGGGAAGAAGTCCAAGTATACTCTATAGAGTTCATCTTTGCATATACCAGTTGCAAAAGCTACAAAAATTTACAGCAGAGACCATTGGGTAGGACAGATATTGATCAGCAATATATTTTATAGGATGCATTCTTAAAGAATAACATTTTTCATGGGTAATGAGAGCATTATTTTTCATCAAAAATATTACTAAATTTTATGTACTTGACTCTATTTAGTCACTTTTACATTTATTTATATATCTAAATGAAAATTTAAAAAATTATAAAGCTAATTAAGGTAAATGTTTAGTTTTTGATTAAGTCTCTTTTATGTAATGTCTTACCCAATCATTTTTATGGCTCTAATAGATTTAATATGACATGGTAAACAAGATTAAACACACAAAAGCTACTTGCTGAGCTTAATCAGCATTTTTCACAATCTGAATTTATTACTGAATTTCATTTATAACTTGGTATAAAGTGAAATCTAAATGTATATATTAAATATAATTAATTATCCTATGTTACAGTTTTCTTTTATCTTGACCTACATAGCCTATATAATAAAAGCCTAATATCCAAATCAACCGAATGGTGGAACGACTGGTGTCACCTGAGAACCACAGCTGCCAAGTCACTGCAGTGTGGCAGCTCCTGTGTTGAGCATCAGCCCCTTGGTGGTCAGTGCTTGTCATAGCTACCGGGTGGAGCATCTGTCCTGTGGTGGTCAGTGTGGGTCATAGCTACCAGTCGGATGGTCAGACGGTCACACGGTCGCTTAGATTTTTATTTATTTTTATTTTTATTTTTTTAAAATATATTTTATTGATCTTTCACAGAGATGAAGGGAGAGGGATAGAGAGTTAGAAACATTGATGAGAGAGAAATATCGATCAGCTGCCTCCTGCATACTCCCACTGGGGATGTACCTGCAACCAAGGTACATGCCTTTGACCAGAATCGAACCTGGGACCCTTGAGTCCGCAGGCCCTCGCTCTATCCGCTGAGCCAAACTGGTCAGGGCTCGCTTAGACTTTTATATATAGAGAGATCTTTGATATTTGTGTTCTATCACAAACCCACTTCCTTTCTAGCAAAAAGTTGCCAAAATAATTAAAAGATGATTATCCCAACAGAAATAAATATATGCTCAAATTATAATAATTCAACAAGGGTTAATTTACAAGGGGTTAATTTATTAAAGGTGTGAGTGGAGTCCATGAAACCATAAGGAATGCCATGGCTAGAGGCAGTAGGGACAAGAAAAGATATTATAAACTTATACTGTCATTGGGTAGAGATAGTTGCAGAGAGAGGAGCAATGAAGGACCGAGTCAGGCATAATCAACTCCTCAGGAAGATATGCAGAGAAATAAACACCCTACCTTTGTTGTTCTTCTTCCCACTGTTCCCCTGCTGTTGTTTCCAATGGACAAAACCAACTAGAAGCCAGAAAAGAAAGAAATCCACAGATGTAATTGTATATAGGTCAGACATCTGTGGCAGAAAGCAGATGGGAGGGGTCAGAATAAGTCTGGAAAGACAAACAGAAGCCACAAAAAATAAAAAATAAATAAAATTTAAAAACCAGGAAAGGCTCAGGACACATTCACTCTGACTCCAATACAATAAAATGTGAAATTTTAATATCAAAATTTTAAATTAATAAATGTACCTACCTTAAACAATTTCTTTGTTTACCACCCCTTCTTGAAATTCCTTATTTCCTCATACTTATGTTTCCAAAAAGGATTTGCTCCTTTAATAGCTTTTTTAGGAAAGCCTTTAATATTAAGTTTATCTTTGTGAGAGGCAATGGTAAAAAAAGAAATTCATCCAGACAACAAATATTAACAGGTTTGTACATCTAAATTAGTACTAATTATAAACGTACTTATTTAGGGGAATTAAAACTGAAATTTTGAAACAATAAAATGGAAGATGGAATTACCTCAATGTCTACTGTGAACCTTTAGAAAATTAATGATAATTAAGTAATATTAAAACATTAAAGCCAACAGATTGGAAAACAGAATAAAAGAATACTTGGTCAATCTGGAGCTTGAATAATAAATCATTTTCCTTAATTATGCATATGTTAGAACATATATTCATTTAAACCATACATCAACAGTATGATACATTTTTCTATAATAAAAATATGAAATGAACACTAGAAAGATACCTATCAAATTAATGATAGTGATGACTCTTCAGAGAGAGGTAGGGAGATAGCCTGAAGTGTGATCTAATTATTCTTCAATATAAAATAAAACTGACTAAATGTTAGTATTTGTTATCGCTGGGTATTTGGTACTTAATGCCTGTTGCATCACTTCTTGTGTGAATTGTTCTTACCTATTCAATTTCTTAAGGCAGGAAGAGAATAATTTTGCAAGAAAAATAGTAAAATACTGTGGGCAGAGGTGAAAAATATTACATATGCTTCCCAACACACTGTTTGTGAGATATTCTCCAAAAAAGAACTTGATAGAAGTAAAGATCAGACATGGACGCCCACACACAGATATTGTCGTATGGCTCAGAATTTCAGACAGAACCTTAATCACTACCCCTGGCAAGAAAACTTGTGTTTAAACCTCTCTGTTTCACTTGTCCTTTATTATATGAAAGACATTAAGGTAGACACAAAAATATTTGGACAAGAAATGGTCCCACTGGAGAACAGGGTAAACAGTGGCATATACAACTCCCTAAGGACAAACCAAACAAACACTTTCTGGTCTGGAAGGATGAAAGGGACCTTGAAGTAAAACCATTACAGCAGCCTTACCACTGAACACAGTCAGAGTAGACTTCCTTGATAAGGGGTCAAACCGATGGCCAGAGGCAGCCAGGGATAATGTAAGTGAGTGAGCTAGGCCAGGCCTTCATGCAAGTGACTGAGGGAGCTCCATATAGTGGAAATCACAGGGAGTGTTAGAGGCTCTGTGCTGACCCTAAGAATAAGTGTTCCTTCTAAACAATTGATCCTACCTAGCTCCAGTTGATACCTGTAATTAAGAACAAAATTGTGGTATTGTTGTGCTTCTTGTTTTTCAAGAGAAGAATTCTGATGGTTATAGTAAATCTGATTTTTCAAATGTTGGAAACAAATTTAAATTTACAGCATTGTACTGGCCCACACTGTGAAACAGACCCACAGTGACTTTGAACTACCACTAACCTGAAGGCCACCGGTGTGAGGCCTACTGAGTCAGCACAAATGGTTTGCCTTTTAATGAAGTTTTTGGAATCCTTGGTCAGAGTCCAAGCCCTAAAATCTCTCCTCACAACCAAAAGAACAACTCTCAGACAATCTAGAAAACTCCTCCTTGCATGTCCACCTCGCCGTGCAGGCATTTCTTCAGCACACCGAGTGCTTTTGTGTTTACTTTAACCATAAGAACATTCCTGTTTAATCTGTGTGACATCTTTTATTTTTGTTTAAGGATATATATATATTTTAAAAAGCTGGGTCAGGACACTATGTTTAGAATCTTTTCATATGCTTGAAAGTTTTAAATTGATTCATGTTATAAAATATTTCTTGAGTGGGAGTCTAAAAGTTTGAAATTAATCGCCTTCTGAATTACATCTTAGGTACAGATAAAGATGGTAAAAAATCTTATATGAGGACATTTGGAATGAGAACAGTTCCCAGGTTAGATGACAGGAATGGACTCCATGGTGAGAGAGAAGCTGAGCCAGGGATAGCACTTCTGGTGGGCACAACTGCCGGGAAATAGTTGAGTTTTAAATGTGTGCACATGCTCATGTGCCTCTAGAGCTGAGTGTATATCATGGCACCCATACATAGTGCTGAAAGTTCTCCTCCATAATGGGGACTCCTCTACACCAGACAAGTATCCTGATATCAGGTCTTCACAGATAATCTAAGAATTTGTTTGATATTTTAAGGCAAAAGCTTTTTCCTTTTGATCATTTAATTTTTCTAGTCTCCTTATCAACCTGTTTTTCCTCATACATATCTTATACAATGGGTTTTACATTGAGTTTGTAGTAAGTAACATGAAATTAGGTAACTTCAGCATGTGTAGTTTTCATATAAAATATAATCATTGAAATAAAGATTTTTTTAAGTAGCAAATTAAAATAAATTTATTTTAACTGTTATGGTAATAACATTTTGGGAAATCCAAAAGATTAAAATGCCAATACACTTACTAGTAAGAAGTGACAGACAGCCTATTTACTTACTTTCTTCTATAATTTAATTTATAATTTATTTTTTCCTCTACCCTATATTGTTTTCTCTATTTTCTAATTCTTATTTTTTTAATTAACTTATAAATATATGAAAGAGATAGATTTAGTAATATAAATCCTGAGAAACTCTTGGTGGTTTTTTATTAAACTCATTTTTTTTTCATTTATGCATTCAGAATAGGGTGCACTATTTGTTTATTAAAGTATTTTTATGCCTAACACTCAAAAATCTATAATTTGCTTCCAGTTTTCAATTCAAAGTGATTCATTACACAGTTACTTGACCACCTCACCTAGAAGACATCCATGTATTGACTTTTCAGTGCTTGTTTTTCTTAAGATTCTCTGCTATCTCCAAGGGAATTGTACACAGCATAGCTTCTGTTTTGGAGTGATGTATGTGTTCTTGGTAGTTAAACTTTTACTCAGTTCTTAATACAACCAAAGACAGGGCTCATTAATCATACCACAAAGCACAGAACTATAGTTATACCTCTGTAGTTTCAAGGTACTGTCGTAAGTAGGATGTTATCTTTGATGTCCAAAGGGATTTATTTAACTGGTCAGTACATAGCTATAGTCATAACCTTACCTTCTGCTAACTATCACTCTGCATTTCAAGATCAATGGTTAATTCTATTGCAGTATAAGTGCATTAGAAGAGTATACAGAAATAAAATTGCTAATATTCAATAGCCTAAAAACTTTTATAAAGATGTTAGTTTATTTTACGGTATTTAAAAAGGATTTCATTTACAAACTTTTAAAATATTAAACTTGATGAAAAAATTGATTAACTTCTATAAAAACAAAAGTATCTTAATCATTTTTAATAATTCATCCTTAAATATATAATTGAGCATACCAGTATGTACACTTAGTGGCCAGATTATTATGACCACCTGACGTTTGTAGGCAAATTAGCTATAATTTCACACTGAAGTTGCTACAGGGCCAGATCATTATAAATAGGGAAGCAGATTGTTTACCATGACAGTAAAAGTGGGTTTTTTTCTGAAGATGTGGGTAAACAACACAATTTAACAGCCTTTGAATGTGGGATGTGTATATATACTGAGTGGCCAGATTTTTATAACCACCCCATCAGTACTTCGTTGGGCCCCCTTTTGCCTTCAAAACTGCGGCAATTCATCTTGGCATTGACTCCACAAAATGTTGAAAGGTGATTCAAGGAATCTGACACCATGCCTGATGAAATAACACTGCCCCCACCAGCTTGAAGGGTTGTACTCATGCATGTGGGGTGCATGCTTTCATGCTGTTTCCACCAAATTCTCACTCTGCCATCTGCATGATGCAAGTGGAAACGTGATTCATTGGACTACATGACTTTTTTCCAATGCTCGACTGTCCAATCTTTGTGTTCCTGTGCGAATTGGAGATGTTTTATTTTTGTAATTGCAGATAGCAAAGGCGTTCGGACAGGCCTTTGGCTTCCATATCCCATATGATGCAGTGTATGGCTAATTTGCCTACAAACGTCAGGTGGTCATAATAACCTTGCCACTCAGTGTGTACTTTTTGTACATTATTAAAAAAGAACTATTAATTATAATTATTTTCAAAAACTTTTTATTCAATAGTAAGCATCTTGGTATCTTAGGCTAAAGTAGACATTCTCCCTCCAGTCTGAATTCATCCTGTCTCCCATTCCTGTTTAAACTATCCAACAGTGTAAGTCATTCTGATGATCAGACATCTCCCCACTGCCATGCATCCTGCTTACCCCAAACATTCTTCTTACCCATCTTCAAAACCCTTCCACTATGCCTTCTGAAAATCTGACCCCCTTTTTATCAAAATTACTGACATTTTTCCTATACTTTTAAGAATGTTCTCCCTTCCGTTCTGGTCAAGAAGGCAAAGTAGATAAAGACGGCACTTGCACCGTCCCACAACCACATCAAAATTACAACTAAACCACTGAATTACCATCATTCAGAACCACCTGAAATCTGGCTGAACAGAAGTTCTACAACTAGAGAATTAAAGAAGAGGACACATTGAGACTGGTAGAAGGGGTAGAGGCATGGAATAGGCTGGTCTGATACCCACATGTGACTTTTTTTTTTTAATTGGGAGGCATATGTTCGCTGCGGAGTTCTACATGAGGAACAAGGGGTTGTAGTCCCACACAAGACACTTTAGTCCAGGGTTCCAGTACTGTGAAGAGAAGTCCCTGTAACTTCAGGCTGTAAAAACCAGAAGGGGTTCTGGCTGAGTGACACAGAGGCTGCTAGAGACCCAGTTCCTCTTAAAGGGCAAGCCTATGGATTTATTCAGACTCATTCCTTCTGAGCTCCCGTTTGGGGGATCCAGGGACACATGGGGATAAACTAAATTGTCTGGAATCAGGGAAAGAACTGGGGGGCAGCTTTCTCCCAGAAAAAAGTGCTGGCAGAGGTCATTGCTCCTATGCTGAGACCTCCCCTGCCACAGAGCCGACTGGCAGGTGCCATATCTGAGTTTTCCATGGCTTCCTTAAGGAATGAAAACCAGAGAGCAAACAATTGAGCTGAAGGTCATCTGGGTTAAAAATGCAAGAAAATATCAACATGTGAGCAATGGTCCAAATATTCAAGATTCATATAAATTAATTCAATTACTGTGCATGATATTTTCATTGAGGAGGAGGGTTTTGGCATACCAAATTATCACATAAATCCTTGCCTTTTAAGACTCTGGATACTTTTACAGTTTAATCTATAAACATAACTTTATGACAAATTATTACTAACCAAATCATATCTTGAAAACTGTTTATATAGAAAACTTAGGAAAAAAATAAACTGTTCATTTTGGAAGGCCTTGAATTACTTTATTATAGTAGAAAATACAGGAGGTAGGAGATAATTTAAAAGGATAACCCAACATTAGATTCAAATCTATAGCTCCTGAAGTTACTTAAAACATGGTTTTAGAAACTAAACTCAACATTTCCAGTAACCATAGAAACAGTTAAAATAAAATTTTCCATGAAAGCCTTTATATCAGGCCTGATATATCCATTTGCACCCTCATGTTCAGTAATACATTGGTAAATGTAAGTAGGTGTGTCTGAGTTTTGTGAGGTGCTCAAGTAAACTAATCATACCCAAGAAGGGAGTTGTTGGATCCTCTGATTTACATAGCTAGCTGGTCAGAAGCACAGGTGGTAACCTAGGATTTAGACTAGCATCTGAAGTATGTGTAGAGCAGGGGTGGGCAAATTTTTTGACTCGAGGGCCACAATGGGTTCTTAAACTGGACTGGAGGGCCAGAACAAAAGCATGGATGGAGTGTTTGTGTGAACTAATATAAATTCAAAGTAAACATTATTACATAAAAGGGTACGGTCTTTTTTTTCAATAGTTTTATTCATTTCAAACGGGCCGGATCCGGCCCATGGGCAGTAGTTTGCCCACAGCTGGTGTAGAGGAAGGATAGTCTTGTGGGACTGAGCCCTTAGCCTTAGTAGGATTTGACATTATATCCAGGTAGGCAGTATCAGAATTTATTTAATTATAGGACGCCCAGCTACTGTCAGTGAGAATTGTTTGTTGTGGGGGGAAAACCTGTACATACATTAGGTAACCAGGAAGTGTCAGAGTGATGTGTTCTGTGTGAATAATAAAGGAGTCACACAGGAAAAACGTAGGAAGGAAAAATGTTTTTTCTGTATACTACCTCAATCTGCTCTCTTTCTTCTACATATCCCCAACTGCATCTTTCCCTTCAGCTTGGAGGTGCCTGGGACAGGACAAGCTGCAAACCAAGGATGGCTTCTACAGGTACCATCCTGGGGCCACTTAGCAAGAGGCACAGGGCACGTTGAGGCCAAATATTGCTCGTTTGAGAGATTTTAGGAAAGTTTGAAGTATTAGCCAAGACAGCTTGGGTGGGCCCACAAGTTGAGTGGTGCATGGTCTTAGGGAATTGCTAGGACAGGGTGCAACAGTGAGAGCCAGGTTGAAGAAGACTCAGATATGGAGCCTGCCCACTGACTCGGGGGAGGGTGGGGGAGGAAAGCTCAGAAAAAGAATGATGGCCTTTCATTTAACAGACAGTTGGCCCCCTGCCCCTAGCTTGTTCCCTGATGCCAGATAATCCAGTTCCTCCTTATATGTCTCTGGTGCCTTTTGAGCGGCTGCCCCAGTGCTGGAGCTCAGAGGGATTGAGTCTGGTAAGTTCCTGTTTGGTCCCTTCAAGAAGAACTGCCTGGAACTCCAGCAACCCTCTGTCTCACTCAGCACAGTCTCCACTGATTTTTAAATCCAGAAATTATAGGGCTTATATTCTTGGCACTGGATCTGGTCTTGGGTCCTGGTGTGGGGCTAGGACCCCTTACTCCTCAGGGGTGACTTCCACAGCCAAAATATTCTTCCCAATTTTTATCCATGACATGTGGGTGTGGGACCAGCCCTTTCTGCATCTCTGCCCCTTTTTCCAGTCTTGACATGAGTGACTTCTTCTTTAAATTCCTAGTTATAGGACTTTCATTCATCTAGATCTGAATGATGGTTGTCTGTAGTTTAGTTGTAATTTTGATGTGGTTGTGGGAGGATGAGAGTGCAGCAGTTACCTACTCTACCATCTTGACAGGAAGTCTTCCAATCCATTTTCTACAGAGTAGACAAAGGATATTTTTAAAAGATAAATTAAGTTTTATATCACTCTGCTTGTAAGACTTCATTGGAATCCTGTTTCCTTTCAAAGAAAATTCAAATCCTTATACTGACTATATCTTACCTCAGCCTAATCTCCAGGACAAACAGGTTGGGCCATTGTCTTCCTGGACCATGTCTCCCTGACACACCAATCATCTTTAAATTAATCAAATCACTAATCTCATGCTATACCTCAAGAACAATATTGTACTTCTTCAGCTTATTCTTTGCAATTTAACTAGTATTCTCTTCAAATTACATCACAACCTGTATGACTAGCTGTTAAACACACTTCCTTCTTACCATAATATAACCTCCATGAGAACAAAGGCCAAGTCTATTTTGTTCCATACTGCCAACACAATTTCCTGGTACATATTTTTGTGTCTGATTTATAGTAAAGATCAATAATTAATTATATGAATATACTAAAAAAATTCAGAAAATAAATATATAATAAATTGTACATATTGTTTTAACCCATTTATAATTTACAAATATATAGAATCTAAGGGAAGCCATGGCATCTAACTTCATTGAGCTTCCATTATGCTCTAGGCATTTTGAATGTTTCTCATTTTGATCTTCACAACCAAACATCATTAAAACCATTTTATAGATCTGGAAAATGAGTCTCAGAGATATTCAAAAAGATTAAGTGACTCATATAAATCTAATAGGGCTTATAAATGTCAGAGCTGGAATTAAAATCCATATTTGTCCTCATAATCAGTCTTCTGTAATATTCTAAAAGTTCCATTGAATGATATATTATTCCATTTTGGTATTATAACAATAGAAACTGAGCTCAGAAACTTTAAAATCTACTAAATTTAAAGAAATTTTGGTATAGTTATCCATTACTTGCTTCATCAAATATTATCTTCAGCAAGTAAAACTACTGAAAGACAATATTCCCATCTTTTAAATAGTGAAAATTCCTAGTAGCAAGAAGTTAGTGCTTGTATGTTAAATATATAACAATTTTAGATTAATACCATATTATAAGCAGATAGTTATAGGAACATAGAAAACATTCCTATGTTAGGAAAAAAAATTATCACAGCACAGCACAACACTTACTTAACGGGCCCTAAAGCCAGCTGAATTCCTATTTTTCGCCACACTTAGCAGTTGTGGGGCATTTGGCAGGTTACTTATTATCTCTCTATATCTGTTTGATCCTCTGTAAAATGTAGGTGATAACAGTATTTACCTCTTGAGTGAAATTTTGAGGTAAAAATAGGTTAATACATGTAGAATGCTTTATTATGTCTTGGCACATAATCAAAACACAGAAATATTAGTGTTGATTATCTGTTTCTGAAAACTCATTATTAATAGTTTATCAGCTGTTAATTTATTCAACCACTGGAGGCCTGGTGCCCAAAATTCAGGCACTGGTAAGGTCCCTAGGCCTGGCCAGCAATAAGGGCCAATTGGGGCCTTCTGGCTGCCTGCCGAGGCCTTCCTTCATTCCGCACTGCCCCATGGTGGTTAGCACACGTCACAGCAAGAGAGCGATCAAAATCCTGGTTTCCTGGTCGAACTTCCAAGGGGTCACTTTGCATATTAGCCATATATATATATTCTCACTTACCACATAAAAGATATTTAAAATCTACTAAAAGACAGGTAAAAAAAATCACTGCACTCACTCTAGATGGGGAAGACAGACAGTAAGATAATAAATAAATGAATAAACAAGACACGTTCAGATAGTGATAGTTGCTATAAATAAAATGAAACAGAAAATTATGATTCATACTGTGTCAGGGTTGGAGGTAATAATCACATCTTAGATGGACCAGCAAGGCTGACATTTGAGCTATGTTTTCAATATGAAGCCATGCAAATTTTGGGGAGGATCAATTTATAGGGACAACTAAAACTTATTTTTTAAATTATTTTTAATCAGTAAGTGATACACGGAAATAGGGCCTTGGACTAGTATTCAATATATTCTTGGCTTGTACTTCCCAGAAGTCAAATTCCCAGATTTGATGATGGGCCTCTGTTTTCTCTGAAAGTCCAATAGGGTGATCATACTTCCTTAAACAAGATTTTTATTTCTTGGCAGACAGGGTGAATAAGAAGAATCAACACAAAGACATTTAGAAAAGAGTAGAAGGAAGAAAAAGAATAGCCAGATATTGGGATGGATGTTCCAGACACTCTTTTATAATAAATACTTTAATGCATATTTTCATCTATTTTTTTCACAAAAGCTACAATTATATAGCACATTATCCCCATTTTTCAAATTGGCTCAGAAAGACTGCTACATGTGTAAGGTGTCAGATAGAAGAGCTTGAATTTAATGTCTACCTGATTCTAGTCTCAATTCCTAGCTACTAACACTTGCACAAACCAGATACTTATCTTATTTGTTACCTGGGCTGTTGCTGTTGGTTGTGATGGTGATGACGTTACTATTGTTTTGTAAGCATTTGATTTCCATTAGTTCTAAAGTAAGTTTAATTGAAGCAAACTACATCTCTATAATTTGACTTGGGTCTTTCAATTTTACCAAGGAATATGTAAATATCAGTATTATCTTACTATACTCTTTTAATTTCTAGTGTTATCATTATTCTCACAGTTATCTCATCGTTACTTAATGTTAAAAAGAACACATACTTTGCTCTAACTGCAGAAATCATTTAACTCCCACCTGCATTTTGTTCAAAATGACTTTAAGATGAAAAAAAAAATAGTTTGGGCAAGTTTATTTTATTTCAAAATTTAAATCCAAATACTTTGTGTTTAATTTGAACCATCTATATCACTGGGTTTTGATGAAGTGGACTAACTTGACCAAATCTTTCATCATTGTGTAGTCATAGCCTTCATGCCAACCTTTTGGCTATTTGTCCCAAGGGGAGGAGAAGGAGCAAGTATGCATTTATGTGGTGTCCAGAACAAACCCTAATTAGACTGCATGGAGAGTGTATTTTGAAATGTTTACTATTCATTCCCATCCTGAAGTAATTCTTATCAGACCAAGTAACTTAAATGGATAAGACAAAACTTTCTTTAGGAAAACTTTATGACTTCTTTTTTTCTCTTGTTGCCTCCTTAATAAATAGGAAGGAATTGGTCTGAGCTATACTTTCCCTCATTTCACAAACTAGGCACCAAATCAGTTCTAGCAAGTAATAGGAGTAAACATGTTTATACACTTCAAATAATACCTGAGAATATGTAACAAATAAATTAGAGATAAGCAAATGTTTTTAAAACCTAAAGATGTTAAAAAAACAAATAAATATAGAAAATACAGACCTGAAGATATAGACCACATATGCTGAGATTCTACTAATAATGAAAACTATAATTGGTCTTGGGAGACTAAAGTGCTTTCTTAGTGAGCAGTGAGCAAAAATACTTTCTAAAAGAAAAAAGGGCTATTCATTTCAAGGAAAGTTTAATTAAATTTTAAAAAAGGAAGGCATCAAGAAGTAAAATCTTATAACACATGCATTAGGAAAACACTTTTGAAAAATATAATTTTCTTTCCATTTCATATGTCAGTGAATAACTCATTTTCCCATTATGATTTGATAACATTTACGCTGAGTCAAAAGAAAATATAAAGTGTTCATTGGAAGTGTAAAGAGGTCATAAACTTAAACCATAAAATATTTGGATATTTTACTCTTTAAGTTCTGGCTGCATAGTTTAGGTTTGACATAATTAATCTCCTCTTAAAAAATGAAAATATTTATTTTAAGAAATTTTCATCTGTTCAGTGGCAAGTTCTACCATATTGACTTTCTACTTCCTGAACTGTTCTTGCCTCCAGATTCAGAGACTTGGAAACAAATGACTTAGACACTCTTGTTCTCAAATAGAACATTGCCCGCCTCATGTTGAAGCCTAATCCATCTCCCAAGTACTCTGACTCTCACTCCGTTTATATTCACAGGGACTTTGCTTTTCCTAATAACCCTTTTCTCTGCATTATCTAAAATATTTTGTCACCAACAGATTCTTATCTTTTGCTTATAAATGTGCTCAATATATCTTTTTATAATTTAAAAATCAGTTCTCTCTTGACTCTATGTCTCCCTCTAGCTAAACAAAACTTAAATGTCTTGCCATCCTTTCAAGGCCACTCCAAAGTATTATAATTCTCGTGCTTTCTCCCCTACCTTATTTTCCTAAACTTCTCTTCTCCAGGTGCCATCTAGTAACATTTCTGAAGTTCCTCTGCCAGGTCATTGACAATTCTGTTTGCTGACTTCAAAGACCATGTTTCAGTGAGTATCTTTACCCTTTTTTCTTAGCAGAAATGCTAAGAAGAATGTTCCAGTTTGTTTTCAACAAGCAAATCAAACACTGGATGATTTTGGAAAATGACATCAGTAAATCCTGTTTTCTCCTATAATAATTTCTGTGTCGTAGCAATCAGTGAGTATGGGAAAGGAAGAGTCTAATTTACTTTTCATTGTTCCCTGACCAATTAAAGTATGTGGTTGTATTTTATGTTCACAGCATTATTTATATTAAACACCTACCAAATACTATATGATGTAAGCATTTAAAACATGAAAAATAAGTTGGTTAGAAAGAAATCAACAACTTCTTAAAGGGATGGGTAGCAGCAAAAGAAATGAATGACTATTGGTCCAAAATAAAAAAAATAAAAACACTTCAAGGAAAACACTAAGTATTAAGAGATTTATTATGGTTATCACTTAGTAAGGTATATAAATGTCTAATCACTATGTTGTACACCTGATTCTAATAGTGCATGTCAAATATGATAAAAAATAAAAGGCCACGTATTATATAGTTCCACTTACATGAATTTTTGAAACCCATAGAAACAGAAAGTAGATTAGAGGCTGCCAAGGCTTGGGTGATGGG
>NW_006383008.1:4846058-4869368 GCF_000327345.1 Myotis davidii
AAATGCTAAGAAGAATGTTCCAGTTTGTTTTCAACAAGCAAATCAAACACTGGATGATTTTGGAAAATGACATCAGTAAATCCTGTTTTCTCCTATAATAATTTCTGTGTCGTAGCAATCAGTGAGTATGGGAAAGGAAGAGTCTAATTTACTTTTCATTGTTCCCTGACCAATTAAAGTATGTGGTTGTATTTTATGTTCACAGCATTATTTATATTAAACACCTACCAAATACTATATGATGTAAGCATTTAAAACATGAAAAATAAGTTGGTTAGAAAGAAATCAACAACTTCTTAAAGGGATGGGTAGCAGCAAAAGAAATGAATGACTATTGGTCTTAATATTAATATTTATTTTCATTTCTTCTTCAGCCAATTCATATTCTCATAAGGTATTCACTAGTGATTAATTTAAAAATACTTCAAGGATCTCTTACCCACCCACCCTCCAGTATGCATGCATATAAGCATAACCAATGGACACAAGACACTGGGGGTTAGGGGAGGCCGGGGGAAGATCAAGGGGGGGGAAAAAGGGAGCCATATGAAACATACTTTGTAATATTTTAAGCAATAAAACAAAATAAACAAAATAAAAAAAATAAAAACACTTCAAGGAAAACACTAAGTATTAAGAGATTTATTATGGTTATCACTTAGTAAGGTATATAAATGTCTAATCACTATGTTGTACACCTGATTCTAATAGTGCATGTCAAATATGATAAAAAATAAAAGGCCACGTATTATATAGTTCCACTTACATGAATTTTTGAAACCCATAGAAACAGAAAGTAGATTAGAGGCTGCCAAGGCTTGGGTGATGGGTGGAGGAGCAAAATATGAGAGTGATGGCTGAAGAGTACTGGGTGTCTTTTAGAGTGATGAAAATGTTCTGGAATTAGATAATTAGTGGTTATAGTTGCACAACTTTGTGAATAAACTAAAGCCCACCGAACTGTACATTTTAAAAGGCTGAATTTTAGAATATGAGAAAAGTACATAAATAAGCTATTTAAAAATGAGAGTGAATCTGAGAGTCTATTATAGTATAAACATTATTTTGACACCTTACATACAAAATGCAATATCCTTAGTCTCATGAATATGAAAAAATATTTCATGTAAGTAAAAATAAACCTCTATATAGGTAGCAATGATATATTACTACCATTCAAACAGGACTAAAAATTAATTTGAAAAATATTCACTAAATTATGGCATGTGTATATGCATATTTCATGTAAATTCAGAAATTTAGATCAATTTCACCAATCAAAGCAGATGATGTTAAACTCTAAAACATGCCTCTGATTCATAACTTACGTCTGATCTATTTTAAGACAAAACTGCTATATGCTGTTATTTATTTCCAGGTGCAATAAAATCCATTTAATTTGAAGACTGATTAAAGTAGAGAAACCTCATGACAAGTTGCAAACTGATGCTCTACCAAACAAACTAGGGTCTGATATAGATTGTCAAACACAGAAGAAATGATTCAGTAGGAGGGAAAATGTCAGCAATAATATCAAGCACCTATATATGGTTTGTTACTGCTGCTATAAGTCATGAAGTTTAAGTATGTAACTTAACATGTTGAACCCCAAGGCATATTAAGCCTATGGTTGGTATTTTTATCTAAGTAAAATAACTGATTAAAATATCTCCATAAAAATGATCACTTAATAGTCTGCTTATACTTTGTTTATGTATATGTTCCAAAGGATAAAAATAATCATACAAAAAATAATTTTTGGATAAATTAGATAAGTCATCATTTACGTTCTTTATGCTCAAATGTAATTAACTTCCAACTGAAATACTTTTATATAATCTGATACTACCAAGTTTTTGAAAATTTAATTTAAAATTGTTTTTTTGTTTTGCTTTTGCCTTGAAGATGAATTATGAGATGATGAGGGTTTGATTTAACTTATTTTTTACTTGAACAGATTTAAAACATTTTTCTAAAAGTATTTAAATGCTAAAAAAGACCATAATGCAAGAAAAGATAGAAATATATCTTTGAAAGTAAATTTCTTCTATTTTAGGAATTTTTAACCTAAGAATAAGCAGTTTATGTAATTCAAAATTTTATTTGGGATGGTCCAGCTTAACCATTAAATTTTAGGTAATGGGTATCATTGATTATGTCAAAGAATGCATTTTAAAACTGAAGATCAGGATTAAAGTATAGAGCCTGTGGCTTTCCATGAGTTTACTCACTTTTCTGATACTGTTTCCTATGTGTCAAATAGTTACAACACCCATAACATAGTGTTGTTTTTATATTAAAGATAGCATAGAAAATAGGTATAGATATACAGAGTAGGGGTTCAGAAAATACTAGTTTCCCTTATATTAATGAATACAGAAGGAAAAAATTATTCATGAATTTATACTTTTATTAATAAACCCCAATGAATGTTATGTATGCATTCATGAAAAATATTACACATAGAGGTAGTGTAACTTTCCAAACACTGTTAATAGAAAACATTCCAATAGCTATTTGAGCTTTCTATGGTACACTGTTGAATATGTAATTTTTTTCTTTAATAATCATGAATATATCACCATCAAAATCAATAATATTTAAAGACCCTTAGATATTAAAATTTAGATAGACTAAATATGTCTTTAAAAATACATATTCATTTGATTTTTAAAATTATCACTTGTTAAAAATTTTATCACCTTTTAATGCTAGGTACTGAGATTTCATTTCTTCTCTGTCAACTAGCAGCACTCTAGTTTTAGTTGAGCATCATTTGGTCTATTACCACAGACCCCAAGGTCACTACCTTATCTTGAATTTGTCGAGTCTGTCGCTTCTACACTTATCAGAATCTTCAAATACAATGCAAACATGACCATTTCATATCCCCATATGTGGCTCCTCATTGCTATAAGGTACATTTCAGGTTCCTTATGATAGCACACAATTTTCTCATTATCTAGCACCTTTTTCAGTCCTATATGCTGCCACTGCCTAGCACAGGAAATTTTTAATATTTTTCCTGAACACACCATGTGACTTCTCATAAGTGTTCCTTTACTCGCATAGTGTGTTCTATCCAGAATCCTCCTTATGCAACACCATGTGATGTGAGTGAATCCTATTTATTTCAATAAGCTCAATTATCCTATGACCTCCAAGATGTTTTTTTTTGTTATCTCCCCCATACAGACAGAGATATTGACCTCAAACACAAAGGAATGATTGGCAAAGTTTAACTGTATAAGATCATCAAAAACAAACCTAAATATCATAAACAAAGACTAAATGAGAAAAATATTAGTAATTTGCATGTGTGTGAATACAACAAATGAAGGGTTAATATACAAAATAGACAGTTCCTTAAAATAATAACAAAATATTAATTAAACTAATATGAAGTAGGAAAAACATACTTACAAAAAATTCCAAAAAGCAAAATTCAAATAATTAACATGGACATGACTGCATCGTTAATGTTCTTTATCAAGAAATCACAAATAAAATTTCCAATCCTGCTTTTTACATATTATCTCTGCAAAATGTGTGAAATAATTGATAATATCCTGGGTGGGTGAAAGTTTGTGAAAACAGGTCTCATACACTAAGCCAGCCGTGGGCAAACTATGGCCCGCGGGCCGGATCTGGCCCGCTTGAAATGAATAAAACTATTGAAAAAAAAGACCATACCCTTTTATGTAATGATGTTTACTTTGAATTTATATTAGTTGACACAAACACTCCATCCATGCTTTTGTTCTGGCCCTCTGGTCCAGTTTAAGAACCCATTGTGGCCCTCGAGTCAAAAAGTTTGCCCACCCTTTGTGAGGTCAATTAAAATGCACACATACCTTGACATGGCAATTCCCCTTCTAAAAAAATATCCTACAAAGATACACCCATATATATGTGTGTGTGTATACTCATATTTTTAATTAACTAAAAAATGAACCACCTATATGCCATTTATTTTCACATGGTGACAATAATTACAGTTAGTGCTTACTTTAAAATAGCATACAAATATTGGAAAGCAAAAACAGTATGTTATTTTATGTATGTATTTGCAAAATGTGTTGTATAAAGATCATGTCACTGAACATTAAGGATAGTATAATATTGTATGTTAAAATAATCTATTTTTTATTTTTAATGTAAGATAGGAAGTATGGGATAAGGGTTAAAACACTGATTCTCTAACACTGTCTGTGTTTAAGTCCCAGTTCCACCACTTACTGATTGTATGACTTTGGACCAGTTAGTTAACTTCATTATGGTTTAGTTTCTTCATCAGTAAAATGTATATAAATAAATTTTAATAAGTGATAAAAATATGGAAAGAGATATGGACATATTAGTGGTTATTTCTGAGCAAAAAAAAAAGTGGGAATAGAGTGGTTTCACTTGGGGCTTTTAATTATTACTCCATATATTTTCATGTACACTATTTTAAAACATTTTACATTAAGCATATTATTTTTACTATTGCAGCTATTTTTTTAATATGGAGTTGGTCAAATCTATAAAGTATGAACAAGTTCTTCATATTAGCCATATATAGGCACAAACATAATTTATTAATTGTTATAAGGAGTATCCACATCAAGAATAACAACATATATGCTGTTTTTATGGCTATGAATCAGCATACAGAGTAAGAAAACTCATTGCCAAACTTTTATCTAAGATAAGGAATTTAAGTTTGAAACTAAATATATTAGGAAGGTATCACTTTGTATATAGGTGATGCTCACCTACACTGACAAAACTGGGCAGTGAAATGATTACAGTTGCCAGTTCAAATTAACTTGGGCAAGATATATGTGAGTCAATATAGTTATTTTATTGAAAGATTTAAATGTTTAAAATAAAGGATTGACAGCAGTTTTATAGTCAATCCCATTTGTGGCAGGAAAAAAAAAATACTGCTTTCCAATTGAATATAAACTCATAAAAATCCCACTACAGTGCAAAGTCATTGATTCTACAAGCTTTCCTGAATTCTAAGTGCCAGCATTTCCCTAGCTACAGAAACCCATGGTCTTACTCTTTAACTGTTTCCTGCCCATTCTAGGTAAACTATACTCGTTAATACAGGACCAGCTCATTTAAAAATTATGAAAAGTCTAGGCATGGAGTCTTGAAAATTACTGGTTACTCATGCTCTGACCATAGTCAATTGTACATGTAACCACTGGATTATAAAGGCTAACATATCATAATAGGCTTGTGATGGTTATTAAATAAGTAAATAAATAGATGAAAGAAGAAATAAAGTAAAAAATATTTTGCAGATCATTTCATGACTGTTACCTGTGGGTCTTATTCAACTTCCACTGAATTTACTCTGATCGGATAGTGAAATTTTTACCTCTTCTGTAGCAACTTCTAAATCAGAAACTGGCTATTCTCTCCCAGACAGTAATACAATCTTCACTTCTAGGCAGGCTGAAATAAAAGGTCTACGAGTAACTGCTCTTTCTATTATCTGAACAGACACATTCTCAGGCACCCAGGGAAGAATTAAAGTCAACAAAATATTTAGCAGCCATGGGAGTACGTAATAACCCACTTTGATTGTCCTCATGAGAAATACAAATTTACCTATGTCTTTATTGTGATTGCTCTAATCTATCAAATGACTGAATTTGGCATTCCCTAGGCCTTTGATTGCTCTAATCTATCAAATGATGAAACTGTGTGATTCTCTTTTCCTCTAAAAGGGTGTTCTGTTTTACTCTTTTCTCTTTGGTAGACTGATTTACAACCTTTTCTTCTATTGCTCCCTCTGGAGCTGTCTTCCATATTTCTACCAGCTTTTGTGTTAAACAGTTTAACGAAATTACATGGATGCTCACCCCCTCATTAAGTTTAATCCCTGCCTTCCTACTTTTAAATTAACAATGGCTGACTATCAAGGGAGTTTTATGACCATCAACCCATTTCTTTCTTTTCATGATTATATAAATACAGTTTTTGTATTCCCCATGAGAATATTAGAACATATTTTCTCTGAAATTAAAACAAAACCATCCAGCCTAAATTTCTTTCATTATACATGTTTCAATTAAAAAAAACACACAACTTATTTCTACATTAGGGGAAACCTAAATGAATTTGCACATGGTATTCTCCATATGCAATTTTAATTCTTACTATTTTAAAATTATGTCTAATCAATATGTATAACAAAATCGAATTTAGCTTATAATACTAAATACATTATTTTGATTATGGTTTTATAGTTATTTTTCTTATATCTTGAAATAATACTACAAGTTAGATATTCCTGGATATTTTTGGTATTTTCACTTAAAATGAGTCACTATTTCACACACTTTTATCATTATTTGATTAATTTTGATATTTATGTTCTTTATTAAATAACTTTTTATTAATGATTCTAACACATGCTCAAAGATGCTTTCTGTGATATTCTATCATTTAACTAATATTGTAATATACTTATTGCAATTTTATTATCAGTGGTTCACAGGGAAGGTCACCATGAGGATGGTGACTGGTCACATGTGGTGGCTAGTGACTCAATAACCAAAGAAATGATCAATGAACCACAGGACAGGTGTGGGAAGTCATTCATTCAATATTGTGTGTGTGGTGCTGTATAGTACTAAATGCTGTAGATATCAGGATGAGTAAAGTACAGCCTCTGCCCACAGGCACTATCAGAGGCTAGTGGGAAAGCAAGAAAATAGATGACTAACCCTAATTCAGGCACATTACAATAAAAACTGTGAAAGAAAATAAAGTTATTAGAATAGAGAAAGCAACTGACAAGTGAGGATAAGAAGAATATTCACCAACTTTTCCATTCATTTAAAACAAGCATTCAATAATGCTACAAAACAGACACATTGCTAGGTACCGTATACATAGAAATGAATAAAACAAATTCTCCTTCACACATAGAGTTCACATTCTAGTGAGTGATATTTAATCTGCACACACTCAAAAAAGAGAAAGCGGAAGAGGCAGAGAAACATATTTCAAGCAGAATAAAGGGCAGAAAAAAATAAATGGGCTTATGAAATTATTAGAAGTACTCAGAACCAAGTATGTGTACACCTTGCAAGGGGAGGGGTGACAGTAGAAAAAACAGTGTTGCGATATAGGATGAGAAGAGACAATGAAGAAAATAAAATCCCCCCTAAGAATTTTTACCTTAATTGTATAATCAGTAAATTGTAATTAAAACTTTTTGAATAGAGGTATTGACAGATCTGTGTGTACAAAAGTAACCAAGACAACATGTTATATACAGTCCAATAGAGACATGTTATCATGACTGGAGTTTTAGATATGGAATAGGTAGCTATATAAAATAAGTGACAGAAAGAAGGGTACAAGACTTTGGGTGGTAGAGTTCGATGATATTTGAATTAGATAGAAACACCTTAGAAGTTTTGGAATACTATACTATAATTGGAATACTTAAAAATAGAGCCATCATGCCTGCTGTGTTGAGAATCAACTATAGGGAGGTGAGGACAGAATTAGGGAGACTTGTTAGATGACTACTACATGCAAGAGTCAATAGGGGAATGGGCGAGTGTATCACAGTGGAGGTGGTGAGATTTGGTCAGATCTTGGGAAAAGTTTAATTATTAAAAAAACTGATTTCTACCTGATGGATTAGATGTGGGTTATGAGAGAAAGAGGAGTCAAGGATGACATCAAAATTATGTCCTTGATGTCATTTGAGCAATGGAAAGATGGAAAGTATTTACTGAGATGAGATAGGGAAAACTGTGAGTTGAGTAGTGTCTTAGTATATTTGGGTTGCTATAACAGAATACCTTTTATAAGGTCAACAGGGCAACAACCCCATTCATTAGCTAATTTCCCAAAGGCCTTACCTCCAAATGCTAGTACATTGAGGATTAGGATTTAACACAGGAATTTTTAGGGGCACAAATATTCCATAGAAAGCAGGATTCAGGCTCAGATTTAGGTGTATTAAATTTATAACATAATATGGATTAAGCAAATGGATATTCAAGCCTGGATTTCAGGAATAAGGTCTAGAGATGACACTTTGTGAATCGTCAGAAAATAAATGGTTTTTAAAGTCATGTGACTGAATGAAATAATCTCAGGCACATGTGCAGACAGACTATTTTTAAGGACTAAGCCCTGAGGCCTTCTGATATTTGAGAAGAGAGACAGAGAAATGAGAAGACCAGAAAGGAGTCTGAGAATGACTGGCTCAGGAGGATAGTAACCAAAAGAGGGCAGTGTTTCATCCCATGGATTTACTAAGAAGGTGCTAAGAAATGAGTGATCAGTTATGCCAAATGTTGTCATTATGCAAAAATAAGATACAGACTTAAAATTGCCCCTGGAATAACATGCAGTAAACTTGGCTAATAACTGTTCATGTGAAGCATTCAAAGTAAATGAATATGACCAGAAGCATGAAAATAGTGAGAATAGACATCAGAAAACTAAAGAATTTTTATTTTCAATAAAAAGAAAGATAGCGATAACTGAAAGTCCCTTGAACTTAGAAATTTTACTTCTTAATATTTCTCAATTGTGCTTCTCAGAATGGCTGTTTCTTTACTTAGCCCCTAGCTCATTGGGTGTTTTGAAACAACAGTTCATTAGAGTAATTTGTGAGTGATTTGACTTTGTTCATCATGAGTAGAATAATTTACAATCAATTTTTCATTTCCATCCCTCTATAGACTCAAAATATTCTTGGTGTGCATGATTCTAAGAATCCACCAGGGCATCAGGCACCAGTTTCCTTATGGGAAATGAGAAATCAGCAGCTTGGTCAAGTGCCAGCTGTAATAGAAACAATGTTTTAGTTGCAGTGCAGAAGCAAATTGGAGAAGAGATCTTGACCTCATTATTCTTTCAAGAATGTTGATGGTAGTGAACCAGCCATTGTGCTCATGTTAATTCTTCCAAGATTTACTGTAATAATAGTTGAGACATTTTTACTATCATGCTATGTATATTCAATTGTCTTTGGGTATGCTGAACAAAATATACCACGGTATTTTAATACCTCCACATTTGTGGAAGCTGATTTTTGTTCATAGCTTTTATACAGCATTATCATCTTTATCTGTCACTAACTTTCTACTTAGATTCCTTAACAGCCCCACAGATTCTTTCCCAGGTTGTTTGCTTCTTTTATTGATCTCTCTTCCCCAAAGCCATAGGCAGTACCAAACACAACAAACTATTTAAGGTCTTCATTTGTCTCTTGAGTCAGACAGCTTAAAATCCATCTGATGATATTATCTCTTCAGCCCATAAGTTTCTTAGCGGGCCTCAATAAAACAAGTTTATGCTCTCAAAGTATAACCTTATTCTAATTTCTTTGTCTTTATTGCCGTATAAGACCCTGCCTTAGTTGCCCACTGTGTTTGTTCTGTCAATTCCAGATGTGCTAAACAGTGGCATATAGACATTCATTAGCTTTAATTACTCATATCACACATTTATATGCATTTGTTCCATAAATATATACCTTTTCTGTGGTGTGTCATTGTAAAGGTTGTCTAAGATACGGTTTATTCCCATTTAGTTATATCCTCATTTGTTATCCTGCAGAGTTCAGTAATGTTCTAATTTCTAGCTATTTTATAACTATATGAATGTTTTTCTAGATTTTCTTTATATTTGTGACTCTGGAACATTTTATCTAATAATGAAGCTATGCATTATAAAATATCATATTTATGTATCCCCTCACAGCTGTTGCTAAACATTTTTAAGTATTTTTTATCAGAGTTATTTTTATTTTCATTACAAATGGCATAAATAATTTTCAAAATTTCTTGGGCTAGGGATAAAGGGCTTCTTAGACTTGACGTTTTTTGGAAACTAGACTGTAGATCATTTACCATGCACAAAACTGGTGATTAAGTAGTGAAGAAGACAGACACAGATTCTGCTCTCAAGACCATTAATCAGAGATGCAACCAATAGAATCAGGAGAGTGAGTGATAGCAGAGGTACAGCATGTCAGCCAATCTCTTTGGCTAGAATATTTCTCTATCCTTCATCCCAGTGCCCCTCATGACTCCAATGCAGAATAATATTCAACTGGGATTCATATTATCTGCATTTAAGAGTCTTATAGTAAAGCAGTGAGACATAGAGCAAATAGATATATCACTAGCAATAGGTATCTTGACAGTGAGAGCTTTTGAAAGAGCAGTAGGAGCAAGCATATATAACTGCCAATTTCAGGTGTTGTTTTTTTTATCAGTGTTAAAATAATCGGGATTATATCATTGGAATTCAAGGAAGACACTTTTAGTACAATGGTTATCCATGCCATGAGATCACTATCATTCACCTGTTATCCTGAGATTATCTCAAACCTTTATGGCAGCTTTTGCTTCTGAAACATGTGCCTGTATTTAAAGGAGCTTGTTCAGAATATTCTCTAGTAAATATACTTATTTTAAAATATGCTGGGAAAAGTAAATGTGAACATACCCCAACCACTATCACTATCCTGAATACAAAATAGTTTGTAGAATTTGTGGGAGGAAATGAATAGACAAAATTGTTATATACTACCCCTTCCATGCTTGGTTGGGGCTATACTATGCCAGACCAAGAAATGACACATAAAGTCAGATAAACCTGCAGAGGCAGGATAATGGATAGATCAAAAATGAATAATATGAAAGGTGAAATTAGATGAACAGTATACACAGAAATCTCCCTACAATAAATATTTAGTCTGATTCACAGAAAGCATCCACAGCATAACATTAAGGAGTCCGGAAGAAGTTCTGGCTTTCAAGGTCAAGAGTCTGATCCTGGTACCAAAATAGTGGTTCACCCTTGGAGGACACGGCTGAAACCCATGAAGTGAAATATGAGTTTGGCTTAATTACATCAATAATAAATGGTGTAAGCAACAATGCAACTGAACTGATGCTGCACCAATGAATATGTATTCATTAAAGCCCTAGAATATGTATTCAAATTTCCTGTGACAGAGTTGGGCAGAGTGGGGGGAATTACAATAGGGAAATGCTCAAGTAATCTCAGTTTTAAAATATTAGGGAATTGGAGATGAGATTCAAGGTAAAGAAAACTCAGAGACAACCTTTCAATAATGCCACTAAATAGAATCATAATAGGCAAGGCTTTGATTATTTCTAGTTATACTGTTGCCTGGATGGCTGTTAGTCCATGATACTGACAAAGGTCTTCCTAATTTCAAGTGACCAGAGCTATGTCCTAGCATCCATAACTTTAATTACATAAGAAATACTTTATTGGAAGAACAATCTCAAGTCCAATTTTTAAGTATAAGAATATTTTCATTAAACAAAATAAAACTGTAAATAAATACGTGACTTTTTCCAAAGGTCACTTCTTTACATGCTGTCTTATCTCTGGCTTGAGAATCATCTATTTGCTTTTGAAGGTCTCCCAGGGCAACTTGGGCACTCTTGTCAGGTGACAGTAGCAAACATGTATACGTGGCCAAAACATTAGTAACATCATTTAAATGAAGATGCCGAGACCCACCAGTTCCAGGACCAGAAGAGATACAGCTGTGGAACAGGGATTCACATCTGTTTTTTTGGAGAGGAGGTTGGGAGGGGGAAACCCTAGGTAAGTGTTAAGACTTGGTGATACATTTTTAGCTTGTTTTGTCTTTCCTGCTATAGGCTTCATATCACAAGCAGAGTGTTTTGCTGCTGTAAAAGCTGAATGAAATTCTGCTCCTAGATTTTTAACAAAAAGTTCTGAATAAGAACTCTTAAGCATGGAATGTTGCATTGGTCTTACAGGTATTTTGGGGATACCTTTTGATCTAAGCCACCTGGTAACACCACTTTGATCTTCATTGAACAGCTGCTCCATGTCTTTGCTTTTGATACCCAAAGGGCTTCCTATAATTTTGTTTTGTTTTGTTAATCCTCATCCAAGGAAATTTTCCCATTGATTTTTAGGGAGAGTGGAAGAGAGAGGGAGATAGAGAGAAACACATGGATTCGCTGCCTCCTGCGAGCCCAGACCAGGGCCAGGGTAGGGAAGAGCCTGAAACCAAGGTACATGCCCTTGACTGGAATCAAACCCGGGACCCCTTTGGTCCACAGGCCAACACTCTATCCACTGAGCCAAACCGGCTAGGGCAATGCCCAGAGTGTTTCCCATTAACTGTAATACTTCATGACACTCATGTTTTGGTTTTGAAAGTATCCCATAGATAGGTCTCTCATTTGGGTTCTGTTGACCTTTCCTTTTGCACTACTTAGTAAGTTCATCCATTTCTTTTCTACATCATCCAGCACTTCTTGTTGAACCCAATTTTATCTTTAAAATTCTTCACTTTTTTTTTTTTTTTTTTTTAGATCTAAGCCAGCATTGGCTTTATCCCAACATCCTTGTAACACCACCAGTTTTCCTTCCAGATTGTCTGCCTTTTCTATCCATTCAACTAGTACCAATTTCAGGTTAGCTAGTACATGTTCCCGAGAGACAGAGAACTGTAATGCACTTTAATCTCTCCTTGGTGACACATTCAATTGTTCCTGCAATGCCTACCTGCAAACTGGCTTGAAGGCTTGCCTTTTCCATTGCATTAGAAGATGGATGTTGCTTCTCCTTCAATTCTGTGACTTTCCTTCTTAGTTTAGCTGCTCTATATTCTACAATGCATGCTCTGGCAAAGGAGAATCTTCTGATTCTAAAGCATGGTTAATCATCTCTCCAGCTCCAGGTTTAAGCATAGTTATTTGTCACATAAATGTTCAACCTCCTTCTCTAAGGCAGTTTTCCATTTTTTCTGTTTCAGTGCCAACATCACCTCTGTTCTCACCAGTTGAAACATAACTGTTTTTTTCCTGCATTAACGTAACTGCATTTAAAAGCTTATTAGTTCCCCCAGCCTTGCCTTTAAATAGTTGCTTTAAATAGTTGCTCTAAAGCATGACTCTTCGTCACTGGAACAAATTCAAATTATTTTTCTTTCCTCATCTTTGAAAGTCACATATTTGTTTCTTGTAGTGCTTGATTTTCTGTTTCCTTTTCCATAGATGTTCCTATTGTGTGGTTTTGTGTGTGTGTGTGTGGGGGGGAGGGGGGGTGTTGTAATTTTGTTTGTTTGTTTTCCTGTTTTCATTTACACACATCCACTTCAAAATTCACTATTCTCTCCTCCTGGTTGGTTACTGCCTGCTTAGCTTTTGCTCACTTCACTGGTGAAATTTTCACTTCAAGAAAGTACTTCATCACTTTTTACTTTAAGAGCTCTTTTCCCTTAAATAAGTCTTGTAAAACTTATGTAGCTTCTCCTTTAGCTGCTTAATTCCTGGGTCAGTTTGTTTATGTTTTCTTTCTAGTTCAGAGGGGCAGCAATTGAGTCAGACAATCTCTGATTATCTTTCTGGATGGTCCTAATTGTTCCTTCTTTATCCAGAGTTGATTTCGTCAGCTTTTGTACCTCTTGGAGCAATTCAGAAGACTCACTCAGTTCATCAGATTTAATTGCCGTAAGAGAGTCTGTGGATTCTGAAGTAATTAATCTAGTGGAGGGGTGTAGTGAAATAAGGTCAATCTTACCTATAAGATTATCCTTGACATTTCAAAGCTGCCCTACACTGAGCTGAGTTTGTGCTAATTCCTTCTCCCTATTTTTTGACTCTACAAAGCTCCTTTTCATTTAAATTTGTTCCCTAAGCTCAAAGTTCTTCTGGGATGTTTAAATTATATTTTTGCAACTGATTTAGCTGAATAACTACTAAATTTTCTATTTTATCTTCAAGCTTATGCTTGGTTAAATACAAATTATTAATAACCAATTCACTTTGAATTAACATTTCTTTCTGCACATCTGACTCTTCAGTGGTGTTCATTTCATCATCTTCAAGTTGACAAACTCTTTTCATCATCTAGAGCTTGTTTTCGTTTACTGATGACGCTATGTCTTTCATTTTGTTGTTTTGATAGCTGATCTTTCATGAAAATTATATGCTTTGCAAGTTCTATTGGACCAACTATCCTACTATCTGATTCCATTTTTGGTCGTTGGCCTTCAAGTCACATCTTAAATAATTTACTTTTGAATCCAGAGTCATGTCTCTTGTAGCTATACTTGTAATTCCTTCCTATTCATTGTTCAATTTTTAAAGCAATAAAGTTCTTCCCTTTCTTATCTTAATAATGATTTTTTTCCCTAAAACTTTAACTTTTTCTTTAAGATTCAGGTTGTCATCAATGAGATAGTTATCTTTGTTACTTCATTTTCAATATCAAACAGTGCTTGTTGCACTATGAACACTGCATCCACAGGAAGAGCTCTGTGAGAGAATCCTTTCCTTTTCTGTCACAGTATCCCTTTGCTTCCTGACATTGGGCTTCAATTCACATTCTTCATTTTTTCTTTCTTTTCCTCATTTATCCATTTCCTCAAAACATCTCTCCCATGTTCTGCAGAAGATAAATTTTTACTGATGTATTTAAATCTAACCTCAAGATCTTTGAACTTCTTTTGACTCATCTTTTTTCAGTTTGTAGAACTTGAATAGATTTTTGCACCTCATAAGTGCTGGAGGCTTCAGTTACTCTGATTCCTAAGCCCCCCTGCTATATAACAGATTTTCCAGTTCTTCAATTCCTTCTTCATATTCACTTATTTTATCTTGATGTTTAGGGGTTATTTCTGCCAGCTTCTGTTGATGAGCATTCTGCAATACTGCCATTTCAAGTTGATGGTCATCAATTTCCTTATTTTACTTTTGTTAAAATTTCTTGATGGTATTTTGCAATTTGTAGATTTCATTGTGATCAAAGCTGTTTACTATGAAAGCCTGAGCAAAATACCTCCAATGGCTCACTTCAGCCTAGGTCTTAGAACTTTATTTTATTTGACAGTCTATTTCCTGTTATAAGGAAATCAGGTCAGCAAAGTCCATGTCATTTCCATTTCAAGCTGAAGCATAATGGTTGATGTCATAACCTAATAAAGGTGTTGCAAGGGTTGAGGGGACAAGGCCAGCTCCAGAATTTACTGAGTGGCTGAATGCAGCTTCAGCAATTTGTTCTTTAGCATCATCTGTCTTCCTTTTAGAAATCTGAACTCTAAGTCTTTCTGTTATAGTTCATGTTGGTAAGCAACAGTTTGCTGTTTTTGAAGCTCTGATATTTCACACTTCTGGTCTAAATCACTGCTAAGAGTTTTAAGTCTATCAATCTCTGATCTTAAGTTTATCTGAGTGAATTCAACCTCTTTTCTGTTAGAGTCAAATGACTCTTCTTCCTTTTTAGATCTCTTCATCAGCACATCTTTTGTAAAGTTAGAGAGACGGTCTGTGAAGGAAGCCACGCTGCTGCACACTGAGGTCCAGGGAATGGCCTAATCCAGGGCCGAGGCCACCAAATCAAGAGGCTATCACTGCCAATCATAGGCCTGGCCTGGTCCACTCCACCCAGAGCTGGTCAAAATCATCCAGCACTGCGGGACAACTGGGCCAAGTTCCCAGAATGGCTGCATGGGTGGGACTAAGAATCAAGTCCAAACAATCCTGTTGCAAGGCGAACACAGAGTGGCAGGCCTTGAATGGGGAGAGGAGAACACCTGGCTACCAGGCCTGGTCTGGGCCTGACAAGGGGCTCTTCTCCAGTGACAAGACCCTGACAGGCATCTTAGGTGCCCTCTATCTCTGTGACTATCCCCACGAGGCACTGCCTGGACTGTTACCATGAAGGCCCCTCTGCAGGCACCACCTCCGAACACTGTCCCATGTGCACAGCATTTTGCAGGCCAGCACCTTCTCCAGCTGCTCTCCTGCATGTTCTGGCTGCGAGAAGTGGGCCCTGCACTTCGCTCTAGTCCCTCAGGCAGGGGGCACAGAGGTGCCTCCATCCACCTCCCAGGCTCCCAGCGCAGTCTCCTCAGTGTAGCCCTTGAGGAAGAGGCAGTGGTGGCTGCTGCAGTGGCTACTTACATCTGGCCTCCACAAAAACTGTGGTGGCCTGAAGGCCCCTCAAGTACATATTTAAAACTTTAGAAATCTATATGTGATTTCAGTAAATATTAATCTAGTTCAATAACAATTCCCCCCTGAATTATAAAGGGCTTGAATAAACCAACAGTTATATGAAATTAGTCTTTCTTACTTGCTTCTCAGATCCCTTTAGCAGTGCTTCTTCAGTTCTTCCTGACTTGACATTCTCATTATTCATTTTTAGACACTTATTTATCCATTTTTCCCTAACTTACTTCCTATTTATAGATCTTATAAGTTTTAGAGTCTAGAGTACTTTGAATATAATAACTGATTATACTTCCATTCCTGAAAAAAATACTGGGTATGCCAGTCACAGTTCTGTTTACCCTTCAGGGAGAAATATTTGATCTTATCATTTCCTGAAACTTATCTCTTTTTAAGTTACAAATGTTTACAAATAGCTAAGCTTTAACTTCAGGGGTTTGATGATGTCCCTACTTAGGAATAGAGATCTAGTCTTTGATTATCTGTTTTCCCATCAATAAAACACTTTACTTTCACTAAAATAAATATGACACATTAACACAAGATTGATATAATTCATTTAGTGAATTTAGTGAAACTGCAATTTGCCTGTTACTATTAGTTATTTCCTTCTATGTTTTTAAAACCTGCTTCCTAAGTAGTAAGAGAAAGAGTGAAAATAACACTTTAAGCCAACTGAACATTTGTACCACCCAGTTTATGATTTTTATATATTTAAGTATCAAACACATTATTATCTTGTGAGCTTCCTGGACTTATAAAAATATCTCAAATTCTATATATTTTAAATTTGCTTTTGTTCTAAGTTTTTCCTTTTTGAGATTTCATGATATGATAATTTTAAAAATGATAATTTTAAATTTACCTTAAATATGAGTAATAGTAAGAATGTTAATGTTTTTAAATAACATTGATATAAAAGGGAATGGCTCTGACCCACAAAGGGCTTGTAATTTCCTTAAGTGTGTTGGACTATCACAAGAAGTTGAGTTCTCAGAAGAATCCTAAGATAAGACTGTCCATTGCTATGCTAAGGGTTGGTTAATTTAATTAATCAATTATGTAAAAATATTTTGTCTTTCAAATGGGATATAGTCATAGGCTGATTAAGGACAGGATACATTCTGAGAAATGCCTCATTAAGCAATATCATCCTTGTGTGAACATCATAGGGTGTACTTACACAATCCTAGATGGTATTGCATACTACACACCTAGACTACATGGCATAGCTTATTGCTCCCAGGCTACAAGTCAGTTACTTAAGAAAACAATTTGAGATTAAATCAATCACAGAAGAAAAAGATTATACAGAGAAACAGTACATATGAGGCTGCTGCAGGCATAACATAACATAACATAACATACCCTTTTACAATAATTTTTTATATGTAGCAAAAGTACACTCTAAATAATGATAAAATATAGTATAGTAAATACATAAACCAGTAACATAGTCATTTATTTTATTTTATTATTTTTTTAAATATATTTTATTGAGTTCTTACAGAGAGGAAAGGAGATAGAGAGTTAGAAACATCGATGAGAGAGAAACATTGATCAGCTGCCTCCTGCACACCCCCTACTGGGGATGTGCCCGCAACCAAGGTTCATGCCCTTGACCGGAATCGAACCTGGGACCTTTCAGTCCGCAGGCTGACGCTCTATCCACTGAACCAAACTGGTTTTGGCAACATAGTCATTTATTATCATTGGCTAATATTATATATTGTACATATCTATATTTTTAAAATTGACTTTCAGAAAGGGAGAGAGAGAGAGAGAGAGAGAGAGAGAGAGAGAGAGAGAGAGAGAAAGAAAGAAACATCAATGATGAGAGAGAATCATTGACTGGCTACCTCCTGTATGGCCCCTACTGGGGACCAAGCTGGAAACCAGGCATGTGCCCTGACTGGAATTGAACCATGACCTCCTGGTTCATAGGTCAATGCTCAACTAGAGTCACACTATAGGGCATGTACTGTACATAACTATATGGGCCATAATTTTATAAGACTGTCAGCATAGTAGGTTTGTTGACACAGCATCACCACAAATGTGTAATGCATTATACTACAATGTTACAATGATCAAGAAGTCACTAGGCAATAAGAAATTTTCAGCCACCTTATAATTTTATGGAGCCATCCTTGACCAAATCATTATATGGTGCATGATTGTTTGCTCATTTGAGATATTTCTAAATTTCACTTCAGTGATTCTCAGTCCTGGATTTCTACCATACCCCCAAATGCTACCAACACAAATGTCCATACTTTCTAAAATAAAAAAGAGCTGCCCTGGCTGGCCTACTTGGTTCAAGCATCATCCCTTACACTGAAATGTCTCAGGTTCAATTCCCACTCAGGGCACTTACCCAGGTTGCAGTTTTGTCCCTGGTCAGGGCATGTGCAGGAGGCAACCTAGCAATGTTTTTATCTCACATCAAAGTTTCTCTCTCTCCCTCTCTTCTTTTCTAAAATCAATATATATCCTTTTTTTTTTTCTTTCTGAAAGAGCCTACACTGGTATGGTACATTTATTAGTATTTGTAAATACTCATTCACACACTCTTGTACACCTCACACTTGCAGTACTCTTCCCACCCAATTGATATCGGCTTCCTTATTGACACATTTTGATAAATGGGATGTAAGTGAATCTGATACACACTTCCCCTGAGCAGAAGCTTTAAATGCACCTGTGGGGCTTCTCTTGCTGATTCTCACTGCCAAAAGAATGGGCATGTCGGAAATAGCGTCCTCTCTTTCAGACTTGGGTCTCACAATGTAAGATTTGTTGAAGGAATCAGAGTCAATAGAGCCACAGATAGTCTGCTGTCACTAACTCTTACAGAGATAAGGATTAAGTGTCTGTTATTGTAAAACATTGAGAGTGTGAGTTAGTTTTTAGAAGCAAAGCTAAACTTAAACACTGGATAAATAGATGAATAGATATATCTTTTAAAAGTATAATTTAATAATAAAAAACAAAAAATAAATATGTATTAACTATTGTTATTTTTATATTTTATTTTGTTTAGTCCTAGTAATTCTTTTTCTTACATTAAAACTCCCGAATAATGGTTTTTCCAATTATAGTTATAAACAGAATTTTAATTATAATAAAATAGGGATGCTATTCAAATAGTGGCCAATTTTCCATAGATATTGTGGTTCAGTCATGAATAGCAATGCAAAACATAATATTTACATAGAGAAATCATCCAGCTATTCATTCATTACAAAATTAATGAAATAGGAATAAATGCTATGATAATATTAGTCTTATCTCCAATATTTATCCACCTACATGACTTCCAATTAGCTTTGAAACTCAAAGTTGAATAAATGTCCTTCAGGAGAATGATGAACATATGCAGATTAATATTAACATTGTTCATTAGTTAACAACATAATTCAAGTCACCTCCAGGCTGGCTATACAAAAACTTCAAGTATAAATATAAACATAGAATGCCTAATTCAAATTATATATCATTTTTAGATTAAATGTTTAGGAAGATATTAAGGAAATCCAATAAAAATTCATTATAAATTATAAGAATATGTAAAATTCAAGTAATTGGCATTAGTCTGAACAAGGCCTCAGATTTTTGTTTCCAGTTTCATTATTTGCATTAATTATGCATTGGCAGTTTATTTTTTATGCATGAGAACTGAGAAAGAGATACCAATCCAATTGTGTTTCATAATTATACTTTAAGAAGCAAAAACATTTCACAGAAAATATTTTGGAAGATTATGGGGTCACTTTAGGTTTTTACTTGTATGCTTGTGTTTATCTCATTTTTCCACATGCACTGCTAAACTGATATGCAATACTATTTTTTTATAAATATTAATTTTCAATTTGTTCAATGAAGATGATGCTATGCACACTGAAATTGGCTTCCTATTTTCCAGAAAGTTTTTGAGACTTGTGATTCATTTATTTTCAGAAATGAATACATTTCTAGTTGTCATTGTCTTCAGCCATAAGATGACAATATTTTAAATGTCATTAAAATGAATCCTACCTGATTTGTATGGGAATAAATATTCAAAGACGTTATCCATGTAATCCTATTAAAGCAAAATTTGCAAGGAAACGTTTAGCATGCTCTTGAATCTTTGAAGCTCATGATGGTTGTAAGCCATGCTATAGCTCTGTTGTTAAATTTTCCCAAAGCAGTTAAAGCTAATGGCAGTAACAAATGAAATGCTATAAATCCGGGAAAGCATCAAGCCTCCTTAATTCCTGAGGCATAAATTTTAATCATTGAAATAGAATTTGCTTTTGGTTTCCTTAGCTAATCTCACTTTCTTTTGTTTTCCCCCAAGATGATTTGATGTTTTGTTAAGAATGAAATCAATTACAGTATAACTGCAGTTTATAAGGGATTTAGCCCTAGTAATATGAGAAAAAGTTGTTTCACTCTGTTTTTTAAGAAAATAAGCCCCACTCCCACACCCCCCAATCTCTACCTCTATCTTTGGATATTTTTCCTTGTGGGTTCATTGAGGGACTTTTGGAAAATAAAGCACATAGATTAAAAATTCAGTTAAGAAGTTATTTCCTGAATGTCCTTACTCCCTCCTTTGGAAGCTAAAAGACTATGTTAGGTAATTCACAGAATATAATATGTGGATTACATAGATTCATTTTGACTGATATAATATTTGAATCATCTCTATCACAATCCTCTAGGATGTTTATACACAATTCAGACTCCTAAGCTTTAACTATAACTAAGTCAGAATGTTCACAACACATACATCTGAATATTTAACAAAGCTCTCAAGTAACTCTGAAGTTCGAGAACAGTGCTATAAATGAAGAAATAACAGAATATATAGAATTACTGACATTTTTAACTCACCTTTTCATTTGGCTTTTTTTCTTTTTCTTTTTTGAACTTGGTTTGCTATAAGTATAATTTCAAAGTTGAGCTTCACGTTTCATCAAAAGAATTACAGCACTGCTGGAAAATATAAATTGAACTCAATTTGTGCCCTAAGGTATTAAGCCTTATTTTTCTTATGGCATTAAATTTGTTAGGTTTGTTATATTTCCAAAGAAAGATTCATGTTTTATAGATCAGCATACTTTTACTTATGGGATATCATATTTTAGTGATTAAAGAAATTGTCTGTACTTATAGGACTTGAAGAATTTAAGGTCCTTCCTTCTAAGAGAATGAAGACAATGCAGTGAGAGTTTAATAGAGATATATGAACTAATCAACATCTGGAAAGATAAAAATATTTTTCCAAAGATGAACTTGTTTCATATTGTAAAGAAAACTATATTCAAGTCCAAGTACCATCAAAGAAAAAGTACAAGGCAACAGGATAGTAATAAAACAATGGGTGCAGGGACACAATTCCCTAGTGCAGAAATGGGCAAAATCTTTAAACTACACCATACTTCAGTCTAGTAATAAATGACTCATATGCACATGCACAACCCAATTCAAGTTAAACTGGTGTTCATTTAATATAAGACACATCTACTAGATTAAAATTCTATTTCCTAAATTTCTACCTAAATTGGAATAAATGAAAATCTTGTACCTTATACTGACAAATCTGGTTCAATATAGAGAATAAACTCAAGAAAACTACAAAATTAGGTAAACATGCCTTATAATATACACTGAGTGGCCAGGTTATTATGCCCCCCCCATCAGTACTTCGTTGGGCCACCTTTTGCCTTCAATACTGCGGCAATTCTTGGCATTGATTCCAGGAGATGTTGAAAGGTGATGCGAGGAATCTGACACCATGCCTGATGAATAGCACTGTCCAGTTCTGTAAGATTTGATGGTTGTGGAACCAGCTGCCTCATGGCTCTTTTAACTTCATCCCACAAATGCTCAACTGGATTGAGATCTGGTGATTGTGGGGCTACCTATGCAAGGTAAAGTCTCCTTCATGTTCTTGAAACCAGCCTACGCAAGGTAAAGTCTCCTTCATTCTTGAAACCATTCCTGCACAAAACGAGCATCGTGGCATGGCACATTGTCTTATTGGAAGAAGCCATCTCCATTGGGATATGCCACCAACATGATAGGATGAACTTGATCAGCAATGATACTTAGGTATGTTTTGCTATTCAGACATTTACACACACACACACACACACACACACAATCATCCCACGTTCAAAGGCTGTTAAATAGCATTGTTTACCCATATCTTCAGAAAAAAATCACTTCTACTGTCATGGTAAACAACCTGCTTCCCTATTTATAATGGTCTGGCCCTCTAGCAACTTCAGCGTGAAATTACAGCTAATTTGCCTATAAATGTCAGGTGGTCATAATAATCTGGCCACTCAGATTACTGTATTGATCATGCTACACACCCAGCGAATTTTCTTAAATACAATGCCTAGAATTGACTTTTCAATGACTAAGAAAAATAACACAATATCAATTTTGTGTAGACCTAAGCAAAAACTGAAAAATTATTGAAAAATTATCATTTTATTTAATTCTCAATAATTAAACAATATAGTAAACAATAATAATAGACCTTGCCAAGACCACTCTCCATCTCCATAGCTGGTAATTTTTTTTTTGTAATCCTTTATTACTATCATTGAAAAATGGTCATTGTATGCTTATAAATACTTAAGTGACAATGATTTCATTTCTTAATCTACTACTAATTAGTATATGGAAGTCATTAAAAAATCTGAATCTTAGTTTCTTTACTCCTAAAATAAAGGTTTATCTCTTTCATCTTCTAGTTTCCTTCCATCTCAAAAATTATATAATTCTATGGAGCAGTTTGTACCATGACTGAAACAATATTGTCAGAAATGTCTTCCTTATCCTAATATATAAAAATCCAAAACGACTGAAGGCACGACCAACCGGAAGTCAGTCCTGCAGTCAGTGCTGGGTTGCTGTGGTGACCCAGCACTGACTGCTAAGGGGGCTCCGGATCAGGCCCAAAGAGAGGCCTGGAAAGAGAAGCAGGGTCTGATCTGTAGCCTCCATGGCAGCTGTTGATTAGCCCTTGCCTCTCTCTTTCTCTCTGGGCCTGGCAAGCAGACATGCCTCTCTTTCTCTCCAGGCCTCGGTGGAGACTGCTGATCATCCCTGCCTCTCTGATCAGGCCCAGAGATAGGCCGGAGACACTGACTGCCACAGAAACTGACAAATCAGAACCAAATCTGGGTGAACTGTGAGGAGCCAATGGCTGCCTAGGAGGTGGAGCTTTTGACACTCACTATCATAGAAACCGACCAATCAGAACCTAATCTGGGTGAACTGCAAAGGCAGAACCTAGGGG
>NW_006383008.1:4869779-4876029 GCF_000327345.1 Myotis davidii
TCCAGTGGTCCCAGAATGTGAGAGGGATGTCCGATTGCCGGTTTATTGGACATCCCCCAATGGGTCACCGATTGGAGAGGGTGCAGGCTGGTCTGAGGGAACCCCCCTCCCATGCACAAATTTCATATACCGGGCCACTAGTATTAAGAATAAAGCTGGTCAATCATGATTCTTTTTCTTTCTGGAGCAGTATTCAATTGGATTTTTTTCAGACATAAGTGAGAGGAATCCATATCAAACTGATTTTAGCAAAAAGGGACTTTAGTGCCTCACAAAACAGACATAGCTCAAGCCAGGTGCTCAAATTATATAATTAGAGTTATCTCTCTTTCCACCTACTTTATTTTTCTTTGAATTGCTTTGTTTTTTAGAAAGATGTCTCCAAATAATGACAGTGATGCCAAGCAGTAGTTCCAGCCAAATAAGCTAGTGGTTTATTAACTCCTACAAAAGAGACTGCCTATTTTCCCAATCTTCCTGCAGAAATCTGAGAATTGAGTCTCATTGGTTTGTGCCCATTTTTTATTAATACCCTGACTGTGAAATGAGATAAAACTTATAAAAATATACTTATTGACTATACCTAGGTAGAATATCTACCCCTGCAGCTGGGAATTAAAAGAAGCCCCAATTAAAACAGAGGAGACGTATAAAAACTCAAAGGAAAAATGGTGTGCTTTTATCAGAAAAACAGGAACTGGATGCTGAGCAGGTAAAACAAAAGATGTCCAAGGTATTTTCTCAAATACTTATTAACAGCTACCATGTTGTCTCATGAGACTTACTAAAACAAGTACTTCTCAAGTGTTTTAGTTTCAAGATTGCTTTAAACTCCTAAATTGTTGACAACCTCCAATAATTATTGTGTATGTAATATACACTGAGTGGCCAGATTATTATGACCACCTGATGTTTGTAGGCAAACTAGCTAAAATTTTTTGCTGCGGCATGTGTTCCTGGCATGATTTGGGCCCTTTAATTCGTGTGGAACAACGTCTGAATAGCATACCATACCTAAGTATCATTGCTGATCAAGTTCATCTTATCATGTTGATGGTGTATCCCAATGGAAATGGCTTCTTCCAACAAGACAATGCACTATGCCATGGTGCTCGTATTGTGCAGGAGGTGTTTCAAGAACATGAGGGAGACTTTACCTTGCGTAGGTAGCCCCCACAATCACCAGATCTCAATCCAACTGAGCATTTGTGGGACAAAGTTAAAAATGTCATGAGGCAGCTGGTTCCACAACCATCCAATCTCACAGAACTGGACAGTGCTATTCATCAGGCATGGTGTCAGACTCCTCGCATCACCTTTCAACATCTCGTGGAGTCAATGCCAAGAAGAATCGCCGCAGTACTGAAGGCAAAAGGTGGCCGAAGGAAGTACTGATGGCGTGGTCACAATAATCTGGCCGATCAGTGTATATTTATTGATATTTACCATAATAGAAGTTAAAACACTTAAAAGCTTTATTAATTCCTATAAAAATAACAATAATAAACCTATTACCTACCAATAAGTAGTTTATTTTTAATTAAAGATAAATATATACAAAATCATGAGAATAATGATTTTAATATTTTCAATTTTTTTAATGTCTCCAGATGGCTGGATTCTCTTATCATTTCAGCCTTCAATCTGTTTTGATAAAAATCTAGATTTACCAAAAAAAAGTAGTTGATAAGGGAAGGTGTATTTTAACAGCTTTTTCAGGTAATTGAGGATATTAATCCTTGATGCTATTTCCCAAATTGACAAATAGTTTTTTAAAGGTCATAACATGAAATCCAAAACTGTACCAAGTTATTTTGTTCTGTTTCATTAAAATCTATATGTTTAACTTTCATTATAAATGGAACTTCCACCCATGCATAATTTTCAAATTTTGAAAAATCATGCATTGCTCATTGGGAAAATATTAGTTCACTTTTGGTATGCAGCAGAAATGCCTTATGAGTGAAATCATGGTCCAAAGGTCATGGCATAAAATTTAGATATAAAATGATAGAATTGTGAAGGATAGTTCCTAAGTTATGGTGGTTGTATCCAAAAATATAAGAAAATTCAAATATAACTGAAATGTATTTACTGAATTCATTTTTAATAAAATCCGTGGGTCATCTATTAGGAATACCCTGTGGAAATTGTGCTTTCCATTGAAGGGAACACATAAGATAACTGAAAAAGTGCTTCATGGATTGAATGATTGACCTTTCACAGACAATAGACTTGTTAGCTGGTCTTCTTTAATGTCTAATAAACAATTGGCACTATAGACAAGATGTGTGAAAAATAACTAATTTTCTTTTCTAAATGAAAGACTGCATGCTTAATCTTCAATGGGAGTTAATTTTGTTAACACTTTGTTTTTTGAAAAATAAAAGTATTTGATCATTAGGTTCTTTACAAATACAATATATAAAAAAAGATTTCCCCTAAGTCAACCTCCAGTACATAGGTTAAATGATAGCAGGGGCACAGAAAATTAGATAAACTCTGTGAATCAAGGTATTATCATTGTCATCCTTATTTTTATTTTTTGTCTTTTATATCTAGAGTATGATCAAGAAAAGAAGTTCTTAATATCAGGGATCACCTTATATTGTCTCTAGATTCTTTCAAAGGCCTGTTAACTAAACATTACAAATATTTTTAAATGGTTTATGTTTGTGCTTTTTTTTTTTAGGAAAATGAGTACTTTAATTTTGACATTTAATAAAACTGTAAAACTTAATTGGCATTTTATCAATGACTGTGTTAATCTGTTGAGGACATTTTTTTCTATGGAATGCATGGAGTAGGCATTCCTTTGGAATTTTTCTTCCCCCAATATGATTGCACAGAAGAAAAAAGAGGAGAACCAATAATGTAGAGCACATTAAGATTTGATTTATTACCAGTAAATAACATGAAAACATAGGAAAAAAGAAGGCAATTATTTTAAGGAAAAATAAATGAAAGCTACAAATAAAAAATAAAATCTCTCATCAGGTCTAGCATATGGAAGCAAATATCTTCATTAGCAAAGTGCATTATTAATTATCTTTAACACTAATCTTTGTAGGTTTTGCAAATACAGCTATTCTTCCAATACTAATTCTTTAAGTAAATAGTCCAATATGTATTAACAAAGTCATTAAAAACTGAGGCCACTAAAGAATGAATCCTGGTAACTAATATTTAGGTATAACAAAATTATATAAATTAGTGTAAGTAATGTTATATGCTATAATAGATCAACTGCAAGTCTCAGTAGATTAACTTATAGAAGCTTATTTCTCATTCACTTGAAGTGCAATCATGCTTCCTGGTTGGTATATAGACTTTTTTTGCAGTCATTTATGGTCCCTGGCTCTACATTCTTTTAAACTAGGGTTCAGAGGCATTCCATTTGGCCGCAATAGAAAACAAAAATACATAATCACTTGTGGAAAAGTAACATGGCCCAGTCCTAAACATGGCACACATCATTCTTATTCTGATTATTTTGGCTAGAACAGTCACATGATCATACCTAACTTCAAGGAAGGCTGAGATATTTAGTGTAGTTGTTAATCTGAGAAGGAAGGGATTCAGGTATTCTCATACTTTCAATACAAATAAAGAAAAAAAATAACTGAGGTCAAATAAATATTTGAGGTCAGTTATTCTCTCACTATCTATGCCCTTGCAATGCTATTGGGTAGCTTTTTTCATTAAGGTGTGAACATATATCCCAACCGCACAAATTTTTCTTGGCCAACAGAATGTGGAGGAAGTGACAATGTTCCAGTTCAGACCCTATTCCTCAAAATACCTGGCATGTTTCTGCTAATCTTTTCAGAAACCTGCCCAGTCACTATGAAAGGAAGCCCAGGTTGGCCTGCTGGATGATGAGAGAACTTGTAGAGGAGAACCAAGGTGTCTTAGTCAAAAGCCAGCTAACCTCCAGAAGCTTAGCTTCCTAACTAACTTAGCAGATGGCAGCAGATGCATGAAGAAAATCAGATAAGACCAGAAAATCCTCCCAGATGAGATCATTCTAAATTGTTGACTGGCTGTCAAAGTCACTAGCAAAACAGATAATTTGGATATTGTTTGCTAGACAGCAATGGATAACTACTACACATAAATACTGAAACATAAATATTAACTCACACATAAACATAATATAAAATTGTTTTGTTGAAATATTTAGAAAAGGTATAATATTGAATTGTAAGAATATAAAAATAAATATTTAATATTCTTTTTCAAGAGAATGAAGTTGATTCTTATTTTCAACCTAATAATTTTTCTCTTCATAATCTTGCTAGGTATGGTCAATCAGTCAAGAGAAAAATCTTTGCACTAATATAGCTATGTTCTTCAAAGAAAATAGTTTATTATTTTACATTTTTCATTATTTTATACATGTTCATTAAATATATGACAAATATATTGCTTCCTCTTAATCTTTTAAAATGAAAAGGTATTGAAAGTGAGCTGCCTAAAAAACACTAATTTAAAAAAAAAAAGATCAAATCGGCAAAATAAACTGAGCTTCCTGGTTCCTAGTTAAGTATGTTAGCAGTTATTCTTATCTTGGAAGTTTGCTATTGTCCATTTTTTCCTTAAATGCCCCTTTGGACATATCCATTACAAGCTACTATTAACATCATACTGTGATAACCTGTGCCTTTAAATTGGAAGGATTATAAAAGAGATGCCAGCTTTTAAAAGTTACATGACTTTGGCAATGTTTTGCTTTGTTCTCACATCTTACACTGTGGCTCATATTCCAGCACACACAGGCTAATTTAGAAGTTCAACATCTGACCAACAATAGGAAATGCATAAGATCCCTCTGGTGTTCCATGATTCCCTCTGGGCCATTCATTGCTCAGAGAATTGTAATTTCCTTTGACCGAGAAATACAGCATTTCTTCCTTCACTATGATTTTTCTTTTTTGGAAGTGGGGAGGATGTTGACTGTTTTCAAAATGAAATCAAATTATGGGGGGCGGGAGAGGGAGTGGGTAAGAGATCAACCAAAGGACTTGTATGTATGCATATAAGCATAACCAATGGACATAAGACACTGGGGGGTAGGGGAGGCCAGGGGATTGTCAAGGGGGGGGGGGGACATATGTAATACTCTTTGTAATATTTTAAGCAATAAAACAAAATTTTAATAAAAGTATTTAATAAATGCTTGCCATTGGAAACTGTGGTTGAATTTTAAAAAAAAATGCATGGCCCGGCCGGTATGGCTCCATGGTTGAGTGTCCATCCCTGAACCAGGAGGTCAGGGTTTAATTTCCAGTCAGGGCACATGCCTGGGTTGTGAACTCAATCCCTAGTAGGGGGCCTGCAGGAGGCAGCCAATCAATGATTTTCTCTCATTGATGTTTCTATCTCTCTCTCTCTCTCCCTCTCCCTTTCTCTCTCTGAAATCAATAAAAACATATTTTAAAAATATTTAATTCATGAAAGTTCTGAATAAATTATAATATTTCTCAAGTTGTGTACATATTTCAAAAGATAGAAAATGGCAGATTCCTGTCTTATTCAGTTTTTTCCCTCAAATTGCTCTTCAATATTTTGTAATTCACATGAACACATAAAAATCCTTTATTTTTTTCTATAATGAGATGTATAAATGTTAAGTATTGTATGGGGAATCTACTATATTACAGTTGAAATAGAAGGAGATGCAAAAGAGGTGATGACTACAGCAGATATCACTAATCAATATTAGATTCCCTAAATCATAAGTTTTACAACTTATGATTTAAAAAACGAAGTTAAAAAAAGGAAGACAGACATATTACCATCAATAAATGTACAAGTTCATTGAAATATAGAAACAAAATCAAATAAATATGTTATAAACACAAATCATAGCACTATTTGTATCTGGCAAGTAGAATCATTGGTCTGAAGACTACTTTCCTTTGTCCCTGTTAAGACCGCTGAATATAGACACAAAATTCTATTGAACAAGCCAGAACTGCATCTAATAATTCCCAATAGTAGTATAGCATTCCTATAAATACAAAATTAAAACACAAAGACTTGCTAAATAATACTGCCTTGGGGATTGGTTTAGCAGCAATTCTGCTTATTAAAGTAACTTTAAAAATCAATTTAAAAATCCCAACATGCAATTTTATTAAATACCCAATATAGTAGAAATAAAACCTATTTTTACTCATAGTATTAGATACTATGTGGATTTATGTGATTAAATGCTGACTTATATTGATAAAATATGGATATATTT
>NW_006383008.1:4876248-4876869 GCF_000327345.1 Myotis davidii
CAGATTGGAAGAAAACTAATTGTGATACCCAACACAGCATTTCAGTAGAATTCAGTGAAGGGTCTATTTATAATGTATGCACAGGATTAATGGTAAACAAAGAGCAATGCAGTAACAGTACTCTAGAGCTAGAAATGGGAGTGGCATTATGTGGGGAGCCGATATAGGGTTAAGCCTCGGACTAACCTGCTGGCAGTCATAAACAGGTCTTCCGAGTCTTAAACAACCCAATCTGAGAGGTGGCCACTGATTTATACGTGCTATCATTTAAAAAAAAATAAAAAAGGGGGAATTTGCTGGAAGCCTGTCCATCCTTGCTGCTTGACCCAGTCGCTGCAGGGAAGAAACATCTGCACAGCATATGTTTCAAGGGACCTGGCCTATATGGCATACTGTTCTTAATATGTTTGCTCCCCTTCTTAGTGCTATGTATTTTAACCAAGGTCACCTCTCCAAGAAAGGTTGTTTCCCCAGGTGGGGATTTTTCCCTGGAGTTAGGAATTAACAGGACTAAGGAAGGGAATCAGTAAAACCCCTTAACTAAGTGCTAGGCCTAGTTAATCACTTTAACCACGAACAATCACTCTTAGACTACATAATCTTTACTTAGGATAATCTCCT
>NW_006383008.1:4876992-4880281 GCF_000327345.1 Myotis davidii
AGAGACAGAACTTGACTACAGAACCTGGATAGAACATGGCAAGAGAACCTGACTAGAACCTGGTGACAGAACCTGGCTGGAGATCCTGACCAGAACTTGGCTGGAGATCCGGACCAGAACCTGGCTAGAAATCCTGACTATGCTGATCAACTGAACGCTGTCTCTGTGTCATTTCTTCTTCATCGACTCCGTCCACACCTTTGGGAACCCCTGGACCTGTTGGGATTGGACCCCAACAGAATTACAACTCCCAATGGCAAGGAGAGGGAGCAACAGTTAACTAGCAAGAGGAAAAGTGGAAACAGTTATAAAAGAGAACTATATATTAGGAGCCTGACATCATAAAAGACGGGGGACAAGTAGCATGACATTGCCCTCATTCTTGCTAGAACTTATCATTGATCAAAATCACAAGGAGCTAGAAGACAAGAGAGATTCTTATTGATTCATAAAGGTCAGCATCCCAGGATGAACAAAGGTAAAGAGTGGTTAAAGAGGGGAAAACAGAGAATATTTAATATAAATACAAATGTGGATTATATAAACACCATTAAATTAGGAGTTCTCTTAATCTAAAATTATATAAAACATCACCTTGAGTACCTTATCATAAATAAAACAAGATAAATGTGAGATTATTTACCAATGAAAAAGAAAAATTATATTGCCAGAATCTTAGAAGCCCTTGATCAAGACCACAGCCATAATCCTGCTTTTAAAATAATTTCTTTGTTATTCTTTCACTTTTTATTATTTACATGCCTATCCCCATATAAGACAGTTTAGCTTTGCTTGTTCTGAAAATGCTTATGAAGTAAATCATACCATTTATATTCTTTTGTGCCTTGCTTTTTGTGCTCAATATTTTGCTTATAAAATTAATCCATGTTATTGTATGCAGTTATAGTTTAGCCATTTTCATTTTTGTAAATTATCCAGTATTCTATAATTTATATGTTTCTTTCTGGACATCTGAGTTGTTTCTGGCTATAAGCTATCATGAAAAATGCAACTCTGAACATTTTTGCACCTATATCTTAATTAATATTTGTATGAGTTCCTCAGAAAAATACATAGAATATAAACCCCAGGTTTTATACTTTGTCAGTTAATGCAAAAAATTTTCTAAAGAAGTTGGCAATATATCAAGAATACATGAGAGTTCTCATTACTTCACATCCACATCCACATCAATGTGCTATTGTCCAACCTAAAATGTTTGTCAATTTGGTGGATGTGCATAAAGTTATCTCATCTTTTAATAAACATAACCTCCTAATTTTTATGTAATAGAATTGCTCAATGCATTATGTTATGGTAGATTCTTCCTGTATAGTGTTTTGTTTCAGAAATTGTTCTAACCTCCAAAGTCATGAAAATGTTATTCAGTATAATTTCTAAAAAAGTATTGGGTTTTATCTTTTTCATGAAAGTGTTTAATCTATCTGTAATTGTGTTTTGTGTATGGTATAAAATCAGTGTCCAATTTCCTTTGTTCTCTCTTTTTAAACATTCTATTATTTCCCTGCAGCGCCACCTCTGTCACATATCAACAATTAAAGCATGGCTCTTATAATGAAGGACCTCATACACAAATATCTATGATCTATCATTACTCCATGGTAGAAGCGAGGAAACAGATTCATAGAGTAGGCATCTTCCTGGCACCAAACAATGAATAACTGTCAGTATTCAAAACCATGGTCTATGAATCCAAAAGCAAAGCTCTTACCATGACACACTGATGCAAGAAAGGAAAGCCTCTCCCTCTTAGACAAGATTCGTCGCACTTACCTTATTCTCTCCTGTATTTAGTTCTGGCATATACATCTGTCTTGCTTTTTCACATCTGACCTTCTTAGTCTTAATATCCACTTGTAATAACCTATTAATTTCAAAAAACATTTTTTCCACACACAAACTTCCACAGTGCCCTAACTTTCTCAAGCCCCTTTTCTCATACAACAGAAAGACTCCATCCACCTGGCTCTAGCAGAGCCAAAGGCTCAACACTATGAATTGCAGCGGAAGAATATTGGCTATTTTATTATGAATGGCACCATCTGGGAGGATGAGAACCAATGCTCAAAAGTCCAAACTCCCCAATGGTGTGTAGGTTACAGCTTTTAGAGAGCAAAATCATAAGATATCATGAGTTAGGGGTTCAGGGTCAAGCTCTGAGCTCACTGGTCGGAGAGGTGAGCTAAGGGTAATGATTCATTTCTTTGGGTCTTGAGGACAATTCTGAGTGAGGCCTTTTCTAGCCTCTCACTGTCCAGTCTCATGGGAAAGTAGTCAGGGGGTTGTTTTACCTTAAGGCTCAGGAGCTGGAACATGACAGGTCAAAATGTTACCGTTAGCCTATCTGAGGTTCCGACCCTTAGTCAGGTCTAGGCTATTGTCTTCCAGGACCTCGGGGATTGCTGATCAAGCAGGGGAAAGGCAAGGTCTCTGAGGGGTATGTACGTTAAAAGAGTAATATGATTCCTAGAGCTAGGATTTAAAACTAAATGTAATCACAGTCATAAAGGACCCTTGGTTTCACTTTTCTCTAAAACTGCTCTGTTTTTTGTTTTTTCACTTTTGAGCTAATTCCTTAAAGCCAGTATGACACTTGACATAATTATATAAGTAGTGAATTTATATTCAATTGTTTCCCACCATTCTCTTCCATTATCTCCATAACTCCATACATACCCCACCAGACCCATTTACCCATTCCTACATGTCAAAGACAATGTACATCACATAGTAAGGCTTGCCCTCCTTACACAGTTCGTCCAGTTGTATACCCAAGTAGCCGCCTTAAATCACACAAAAAAGCTCCTCTGAGGCCAATCTTGTATTACCTCTGCATCCATACTAGTTAGGTGGAAACAATAACTAACTTATTCTATTTTCAAATCATACTCTCTAAAGGTAAGCACTTGAGCCAAATGCTTCACGTTACCACTAAATGTTATGATTAGACTGAGGAGTGTGCAAGATATCTAATCAAGTCTGTGGCTTTGTCTAGAGTTTCTAAAACTAGAACTGGTAGATTATCTTTATCTTCTAGTAAAGAAACTCTAAGAATGCAAATTATAGCCATAGGTGGCCACATGCCATAAAGTGAAAAGAATTTTATCAGCAGGAGACTGAAAGAAACTAATCTGAAAAGAAAAGTAGAAATCAAGCAGAAAAAGAGAATCGTATATGTTGATTCCCTAGTTTCAGTTGCTGTGGTTCCAGAACTGTCCTGGTTCCTGCTCTTTTAGATACTTGCTTTGTCACCTTTTCTGTATATTCT